>NW_026946679.1:934962-1038778 GCF_900007245.1 Priceomyces carsonii | reverse complement strand
ATGTGCGACCGATACCAAATCTATGAAATTCGTTTTGTCTGCCGTCACAGATTTAATTGTACAACAAAATTTGAAAAAAAGTGGTATTATATAATATTTTAATGACTTCATCTGTAAAAATATCCGTTACTACAATTGACACTGTAAGTTAAAATATTCAGTCTCTTTTTACTTTAAAATATATATTTATATGCTGCAACAACTATTAATGGAAGTCGAATAATCTTATTTGACAAAGAGTGGCATCAAAAGATCAAGTTATAATTTTCTGGTTCTATCATAAGGTAGAGATACTAAAAGAGGCATTAGCTGTCTCTAAAAGAAACTTCATCTTCTAGTGATTCGTTGATTCATTTTTGAAGACCCCATCTCGGCTGTACCTTGTGAATCTATACGCGCAAAAAGGATAACATTGTTGGTATGATTACCATCTTAACATAGCCATCTCATTTCTGGAACGGTTGTAATCCAATAAGTCTTCAATTTGGCCAGTACCCGAAATAACAATATCCTTATCCCACAAAGCGACCTGGGCCCAAGCTTTAACATCTTTAGTAGTAATAGCGTCGATTTTTTCTAAAGCTTCCTTCAAAGAAGTTCTGTAGCCAACTAACAAAACCTTGTTAGCGATATCTGAAGCAATTCCATTAGGAGTGCCCAATTCTTTCAAAAGGTTAGTTTTTGCAGCTGCCTTACCACGAGCTACTTCAGCATCAGTGATTGAGATGGATAACCTGTTCCATTGTTTCAAGGCAAAATGGACAAAATCATCAATTTGCTCGATATTAGATATTTCTGAGTTAAATCCCCACAAACCTGTGTCTGAGTAAGACGTCGAAAAATGGTGATATTTATCGACAATATGATAATCTTGGACAATGGAGGCTAATTTTGGAGATGTAAATTTAGCAAATGCTGATTGATGATCAAAATCACCATAAATTGCTGCAGCAACTTTGGCAACATAATAAGCTGGAGAAGAGATGCCTTCACCTTGAACCCCAATTGAAACATATGCTTTTGGCAATGTGTCATCTCTCATTCTCACCTCGGATCCTAAAAAGGAAGCTGGCTTGGGGTCAACCTTGGCTCCATGTGGAACTCTGAGGTTTCCTTCAATTGCATCTACCAACTCATCATGGTTAAAGTTACCTGATGCGGCAACGACAACGTTGGAACCAACAACATGCTTTTCCAACAAACGTAAGGAATCTTGCGATTCCAAAGATTGAATTGTATCACTAGTACCTAATGTTGGTAGACCCAATGAGTAGCCTTGAAATGCTGTGGCATTTAAATGTTCCAATACTTTCTTGGATGGATTATTTTCGACTGCATTCGCTTCCGCTGACAAAGCTACCTTAGCAGCTCCAAAGTCGGCTCTTTCCAAGATGGCGGCAGCATTTGTTGCAATTTCCGAGACTACTTTAGCAGCTTCCTTAACATTCTCATTGGTAGTATGAGCAACAATTCCGTTGACTTCCTTGGTGTTGTAGCTCGTCAAAAGCGATCCATTCTTGACTCCTGTCGACAAAATATTGGTGGTCAACGCAGAAACACCGTTACTGTACAAGTGTTCTGACCTTGATCCTGCTCCGAAATAAAAACCAACTGTTGAATGATAAGCATTTGGGTCTGCTTCAGTAGCGATGGTTACCCCATTGCTTAAAGTGGTGTATTTCGTTTGTATTCTAGCAGACGAAACAAAGTGACGAACTGCCGATTTTTTAACATTGATACGTAACGATGATCCACGAATCATTTCGAATCTACTACTTTTCAATATCTGTCAAGCGTATTTGCTTTTTGTCTATCTCTAATAAACTTCAGAAAAATTATCGAGACTTTCTTTGAGTGTGAGGGTTCCTTTGAAAAATGAACCAATGAAAAAAAGTCAATTTTCATTTACTTTATATGCCGGTTTAAATGAAGAGAATGCGACAGAATGTCGCAAACCATTAAATAGAACTGCAAACTAAAGATAAGTATGTAGACATGTTACACTATATGAAATTTTCACCTGAGGAAGGCAAACTTGAATCGGAAATATAATTATTCGGGTTCATTGAATATTTGCCACATGGCTCTGTGTGGCAGGCTGAATCTGTAGTTTTGGAGTTCTGGGTGTTTTCAGTAATCTGCTTAATGAAAGTGAACGGAGCACTTGATACTTCAGGATGCTCATGAACATCTAAAGAAACCTTATCTGAAAGTTCATTACTCAATATGCATTTGTGTGGTGTAGCGGAACTGGTTGATAATGGAGCCACATAAACAGGAATCGTGTTTTTATCAACTTGGTCTAATTTTGGTGAGTAACCGGAAGATGCTCTAGCTGCTGATAGTGATAACTCACTAAAAATAACCTGCCAAACTTTTTTTTCCTTGACATTACATAAACTGCATCTGCATTCAGCATAGGCTTGTTTTCCTGAACCGATCTCATTAAGTTTAGAAACAACTGTCTGAAACGCAGATCCTATGTTTGAGGGTTCCCTTCTGAAAGAAGAATCTTGACATGAATAAGTACTAAGGTCCATCAGATTTGGAAAGATGATATGACGTTCTTCGTCATTGAGACATTTTTGAATTTGATCGAGGTCAGAGTAGTCAGAATTATCCGAAGAATTTAGCTTCATGGAATGTGGTGTACGTTCAGAACGCAATGTTGAT
Source organism: Priceomyces carsonii (assembly GCF_900007245.1). Taxonomy (NCBI): domain Eukaryota; kingdom Fungi; phylum Ascomycota; class Pichiomycetes; order Serinales; family Debaryomycetaceae; genus Priceomyces; species Priceomyces carsonii. Next base: position 1,036,105 of record NW_026946679.1, on the reverse strand, counting down.
TCGGAAAGTTTGGCGTTTTCTGTGGTGTTTTTAATTAAATGACTCTCATTGTGCCATTTTTCTCTAGGTATCTCATCCACCAGATACTGCGAAGGGTCTCCAATGCATTCTCTAGTATCCCATCTATTTTCTTTCTCTTTATCATTATTCCACTGATGACATTTACAGTAACAAGATGTACTTGAATTCCTTGGGTAACCTAATCCTAATTCAGTCTCATTGTATGTTTGACTTGATCTGTACTCTTTATGAAAGTATTCATTATGAATTTCAGTTGGATCACTCCCTCCTAAGTCTTCAGTACTGTCTAACTGAATTAATGAGCTCTCTTCGGTAACCGAAAGTAGCTTTTTGGGTTCTAATGCCAAGAATTCGCCTTGCTTTGGCATGTACTGACTATTGGCACATGTCCTAAGGGTGATGATGTTCTTATTGCGCAATGTATTTTGGAGTATATTTGGATTATTTTTTGAACTATAGTACTTTTGTTTAAGATCGACAATCTTATAATCTACCTTATATCTCAAATCGTGAAATGTTTGGTGTAAATGTACCATTTCGTTAGTTTATAAAGCTTTTCTTATAACACAAATCTGCAAGAGAGCAGCAAAAATCTTTAAACAGTGCGCTCTTTGTAATTGAGATCCAGACAGGTTTTAAATATGTGCTGTACAGCCAGTAAGATGCTCCGTTTAATGATCGTAACGGTTTAGCTTTGTGGATCACTTGCCGCAAAATATTGACATGGAGAGCATGTCGCAAAAGAAGCTACCAGCTCAGACACAAAATACAAAAGACATCAATTGATTATCATATATATATACAGGATTAATCGCACAATACTACGCTAATTCGATATGCTATTTTTAAAGTTTGATATAAGCTCTGTGAGCCATAGCAGCCTTATGCATTTGAGCTTTACGATCATAACCAGATGATTTCCCTTCAAAGGCGGAGATGATTTCTTCAGCCAACCTAACCGAATAATCAGAAGATCTCTTCTTGTCTGCACCTTGTAAAATCCACGTGATGGCAAATCTGTTTCTTTGTCTTGTGTTCAAAGGGTAAGGAACCGTACGATTCTTCGCAGCACCGGTTTTTTGTACTTTCGTAGACATTAAGGGACCAAGTTTGTCTAACGTTTCATGTAAAATTTGTAAGGGATCCCTCCTTGTCTTTAGATAAACTATATACAATGCCCTTGATAAAATTTTACGAGCCTTTGATTTTTTGCCATGCCTCATGATGAGATTAGTGAAATTATCAATAACAGGATCGCTTATTATTGGAATGCTTTTATTCATTAGAACTTCAGCTTGCTGTATCTGCTCTTGTGTCGGTACAAATTTCTCGCGTAAAAATGGTTCGGGCTCTGCCAACTGCGCAAGATAAACCTCTGGTTCAGTATCCGGAGTAAGTTTTCCACTTTTAAGTTGGGAAACAGCGTCTAACCATTCATCTATATCGCTTTCTCCAATACTCGTTTTATCTAATGGAAAGACTTTTGCAGTAAGACTAATGTCTCTTTCCGAACTTGGTACTTTTGGTTCATTAAATCTTATGGGAGTAGAAGACAAAAGTCTCAACGATGACCTTTGAATGCTCTTAAGTGGTAGAAATCTTATGGGCCGCAAAAGCGGTCTCATTGACATCATTATGTCTGTAAATACAATGTGGCTAAATTTGTTTGTTGAAATGATATTCGTAGCTTTGAAAAATTTATTTGCGGATATGAATGTACATTCTGAAAATTACTTGTTGTTAAGTAACTTCCGGGTTAGGTAGATTTTATACCGTTACCTTTGATGGTGCCAATAATGTTGAAGATGAACCGAAGAGAGCTCAAGATTGATCCTTGTAATGATGTCGTATATGATTAAATAACATTTTGTATATATATTAAAAGGTACAGCTTTCTTCTGTCTGAGTGAATTTTCAAACATTCAAATGATATAAGTGAAAACGTCTTAGTTCAAAAATCCGTTCAAGAGAAGTATATGACGCATTATCAATAAAAGAACACGTCTAAGTTAGTAGTCACTACGTCTAATTGAAAGCTTTTGGACTTCAAATTGACATATAGTTATTTTTTTATTTTTTTTTGGAGCTCCTACATTGTTACTTAGGCGCGTAGTCTATCAAAAATAAAATACCTTGAATGTAGATAGAATTCTGATAAAGAGTGACAATAACTTAAACAGCTTATTGAATGCTGGTTGACATTCCTCCCATTGGAGACTCGTTAGAGCTTACACTATTGGGAATAGTTGAAGATAAACTAGATAGAAATGATAAAGAAGCGCAATGGCTGCAGGAAATTTTACCAGGTATCATTGAACGACTCAATCTAATCTCAAAGATTGCAGAGGAGCATGTTGAAAGCACCAATCGTTCAAAGGATAACGAAAATGTTTTAAATAAAATAAGGGCGTCTAAAGAGAAAATACTAAAGCATTTAAATGCAAACTTTTTTGAAAGACCTCCATTTACTATTAAACGGATTGCAGAGATGTTGGTAAATCCAGAGAGAGAAGGATATAAGCTTAAAAGTAATGCTAATATATTAAAGTTCTTTAATTCACTCACGAAAACAGTCTTAGTTTATTCTTCAATTCTTGATTTTCCAGAAGAGACATATATTAATGAAATTCCATCTGCTCATAGTACTACAAGTGGGGGCAGCATAAGTAATGGCCAATTGAAACTCAACGTCCCTCTCGTTGAGATTCCTTGGCTCAAAGAGAGATCACTGAGAAATGAAAATACCGCTGAAAATACAAACCTTGAGAACGGTGCTAATGCCCGTCATATCATACCCGATACTTTACAGGACGTACAAGACCATAATTCCCCTCAAAGGAAGTCAAGGCATAAAGAAACGGAACGTAATGAAGATGACGCGAGTTCTAAGAAAAGACCTAGACGAAGTAGCGATTCAAGTTCTGAAAGTAAGGCTGAGAGTTCTACGGATGATGATATGATGGATATATCCAGCAACAATGTAGAAAGCAATCTCTTAGTTGTTTCTCAGGTGGAAGAGGAATTTAACAATTCTCCGAAAACGAATTTAAGTGGAGAAGGAAGAGAAGATTCAATGAGTGTGGAATGTGAAGAAAGTTGACATTTCTAAAGAACAGTGGTACTAGAATAGTGAAAACGCAATGTGCTTTAGCGATTTCCTCAAAAACTGTTCGTGAGACATTGGTCCATTTGAATGGCTATCCCTGATTATTACCTATAAACGAGAATTATACAGCTAATAATGCTAAAGTAAACGTTAAGGTTTGGTGTATCAACTCAATATGCTTTGAAATTGCTTGACAACCATATGAAGTAAGCTTAAAAATACGTGACAGTTAGGAGTACATTGTAAATGGCAAAGTATGACTTAATCAGTTATCTAGCGTGTTTCTAGAAGATTTAGGAAATTCTACTTTCGCTTTGGCATCTTAATTCTCATCTAATATTAATGTAGCGACTGGTAGAGCCTTGTCATATTTATGAGGAAAAGATTCCTTGAATCAAACTGAATAGACCATTACTGGATGTCTCTAAAACATAAACACCATAGATACTAATAAATGTCCCAAATGTTAGCAATTTGGTAGCAAAGCCGTACCAAAACCCGTAAACACGTTTCGGAACGTAGTCAATGATGCATGACTTGAAGCCAGCGTGGCAGTGAAATAATAATAATACAGAGAATATCGAGTCAACCATGGGATGATCTACTCCCGCAACAAAGGGTGTTAATGCTAGGGGTACCATGCAAATCGTGATAGCTCTTTCATATGTCCAGTGATATCCTCCTTCAAAATAGTTGGGTGTGGGCGAAATGTATGCATCATTTACTGTTCCTATTATATTACCTGGTGGTTGTGGGAGCTTTCTAAATTTTTGCAAAGAAGGTTTCCAAGACAATCTTCTCAAGGGGAGAATCAGAGACGCAAGACTACCCTTTAGCGGAAACATTAAACCATTTCGTATTAACGGTGATGACGTGACGAGCATTATGTATTGAGTCAAGGTGGATACTTGGATAGATGCTTAACTTTAACTTTTCAAACACACATTTGAAAAAAAAAATTTTAAAAAATAAAAAATTGGAAACTCATTAGTGTAAAGTATACCTCCAAAGTTTATACAGAGATTCTGCCAAAAGGATCCATAAAAAAAAGGACTTTAACTATGTTTACCTGCAGAAGGTAATAGTGTTACATTACAAATTAAGCTGAACCAAAGCTAACTTTGTTCCATGAATTAACTATTTACAGATATAAAAATACACATCCTGTCTACCAGGATGCTTTCGACACTCCTGGAATCAATCCTGCTCTTGCCCTGTCCCTGAAAACGGTCTAGATTATGTTAGTATACTGTAGCAGATCCTTGTAAATATAAACAAAAAAAAAAGTAGAAGACAACTTACCCTATTTAACTTAAAATCTGAAAGCACGGATTTTGCATGTCCCGATGCTACGCACCTATTCTTTATTTGACTATAGGACGTATACTTTGGCATAGCTGTTAATTGCAACTGCGCCTCTACCCTGGCTCTTGCTGGTAATTCGGTATTTCTCGCAATATATTTCAAAGCATTTCTGGTGACTTCATGTTCAGCATACTGAAGTCTTTTGAATTGGTCCTTGATTACTCTTCCATTCAAGTAGCAATGCTTCGGTATATCAAACTTCACAGGAAATCTAAATGTCATCTTCTAGCCAGGATTCGATATTATATTTAGAAGATATTGTTAGTACAATCTCTTTAAATTGTTTCCCGAACTTCAATTATATTGTTGAAAAATTTGTATTGTCACTACCGAATGGTAATGCGATAAACATAAGTATCAGATTACCGATCGGAGTATAGTAGTTGAATTAGTTGATCTACTGGACTAATTTCTTGAGGGGCTGAATCTGAATCTTATTATAAGGAAGCTGCTGCTGGTATAGCTTGTATAACTTCTTCCTAGGCAAGTCTCGTTATATTCATTGTGCTATTGGAAGTTTGAAATAGTATTTAAATCAATGTTCACCGGTATTGTTGAGCTCATTGGAACGGTTGTAAAGTATGAGGAAGTGGATGAAACAGCTGCTGGTGGAAATGGAGTTTCTATAACCATAGAAGATTGCGCTGCTATCTTAGATGATGTTCATCTTGGTGATTCAATCTCCACTAATGGTGTATGTTTAACTGTTACAGACTTCAATAAAGAGAGAACTTGGTTCACGGTTGGGGTATCACCAGAAACACTTCGTCGCAGCAATTTAGGGAATTTGCACAAGGGTTCAAAAGTGAATTTAGAAAGAGCTGTATCTGGACATACTAGGCTTGGAGGACATGTCGTACAGGGACACGTTGATACCATGGCAACTATTACAAAGAAGGAACCGGATGGCAACTCAATCGTGTTTACTTTCAAATTGAGAGATGCTGATTTCATCAAGTACATTGTTGAGAAAGGATTTATTGCAATTGATGGCACATCGCTAACAGTCACAAACGTTGACGACCAAAACTTTCAGTTTTCAATCATGTTGGTGAGCTACACGCAGCAGAAAGTCATTTTGCCTCAGAAATCAGTAGGTGACACTGTGAACATCGAAGTCGATTTGACAGGAAAGTTGATAGAAAAACAAATAGAAATTTACCTCAAAAGTCAAATCGTGCAAGAGGATGGTGCTTTGAACAAATTGATATCTAGCTTAATCGATAAGAAGATCAATACTCTTACTAAATAGTATTAATATAAGATTATATTTACTTACTATACATGTTTCCATTAATTTTATTAACACACGACCTCACTTCTTCTGAGCTACTGGATGGCAAACTGCCTCGAAACTTTATATAGAGAGAGCGCATAATTATGTTACTACATTGAAGAATTGTTGGAACCAAGTAGTATAACTTAAGGTGACAATAGTATAAGACCATCAAACACCTAATTTCTTTTTCTTATTGGAGACTTCTATTGTTAAGAATCAAGGACCCGTCAACATGGATATAGTGTTAGGTATTAGACTTAAAGATTGCACCATCATATCAGCATCAAAAGCTGCTACAAGGGGAATTTCAATTATAAAAGACTCAGATGACAAAACCAGACTTTTAAACAAGCATAACTTAATTGCCTTCGTAGGTGAAAGTGGCGACACGGTTCAATTCGCTGAGTATATTCAAGCAAATGTGCAATTATATTCAATGAGAGAAAACGACGTTGAGTTATCCCCGAAAGCAACTGCATCTTTCGTTCGAAACCAATTGGCTACCTCCATTAGATCTCGTAAGCCCTACCAAGTGAACGTATTACTTGGAGGATATGATGTGAAGACTGATAAACCCACATTAAGTTGGATAGATTATTTGGGTACCCATGTTGAGCTACCTTATGCTGCTCACGGATATTCAGCATTTTACTGTACATCATTGTTAGATAAGCATTATAGAACTGATTTGACTTTGGAAGAAGGATTGGAAGTATTAAAATTATGTTACGAAGAATTGGAAAGAAGAATGCCAATCAATTTCAAGGGAGTATTTGTGAAGGTAGTTGATAAGGAAGGGGTAAGGCCTGTAGAGTGAATATTGTATGTTAGCTATTGTTTAGTCCTAATTACTCTGCAATGAATACTATATTAATAAGTTTATCAATCCTCTTAGAATGAAATCTAGTAGCCAGCTGAGTTCTTCATACTAGCCAAAAAAAAAAAAAAAAGTCTATTAATATTAATACACTATAACAACGAACGCTGTAAGATTTATGTTCTGCAATTACCAATGTCAAAGACCATAATATCTGACGCACCTATCTTTTTCAATTCGTCCATAATATTACTGATAGCACTTCTTTCGGCCATAGAAGATATCGCTAACCATTCTTCTGAAGTCTCCTCTTTATTATTCAGTTCTAATTTTGATACCGTTGGGTACCTTCTACCAGGTGTGATCTTTAAAACTTTTGGTAATATCAGTCTAGGTGCATTGTAAGTACATAAAACGTATTTTTGAGCAGTTAACACACCCTCTATTCTTTGATGAACAATTTGAACCAACTCAGGATATCTTGGTTTTTTAGAAGATATCAAATGAGCCGATGTGGAAAGAATTGTTTCAATGGCCTTTAAGCCAGCAGCCCTCATAGTCTCGCCGCTCTCGACCAAATCAACAATAGCATCTGCAACGCCTAATGCACAAGATGCTTCAACTGAGCCACCTACGTATTTCATTTTTGTTTGCAATTGTGTATGTTCTTCAACACCTTCTAAATCTTTGAAATAATTGGAAGATAAATTTATAAAGGAACTAACAATTCTTTTACCAACCAAATCCTTTACATCATTGATTCCTCCGTTTTCAGGAACTTGGATTTGTAACTTGCAGGTTCCAAATCTCAAATCAAGGAGATCTTCTATTAAGTCTTGCATTCCAGCTTCTTTTATTTGATCTAAGCCCGTAATACCTAGGTCACAATTACCTTCACTGACAAAAATCGGAATATCGGCAGCTGGCAAGAAGATTAATGCAATTGGTAGGTTCGTGGAAAGAGCAATGTCCAATCTATTGGAACGCCTAAACTTGATATCAGATCCATTCAATAAATCGCAGCATTTTTCATGCAATCTGCCCTCTAGATTATGTTAGTATAAATGTTATTTGTAGTAAATTTCGTTGGTAAAATATAACACTCACTTTTTGGAACAGCAAATAGCAAACGGTCTGTCAAATGATTCACCAAATCCATTTCTAATTATTTGACTTATAGAGGAATACGTTAAGATTTTGAAGTAAGCTTGATCGCATTTTTTTTCACTTCTGAACTTTTTTTCAAATCTCATGATGACTCAAGTCATATAGTGTCCACGTGATGTCCTTTAATATCTTAATAGAAGTGCACACCAATAGCCTTAATAAATTGAGCGAGCTCTTGAAGATGATACCCATTAACTTTTTAAGCATGTTATGATGAAGAATGATATGATTTATAAGTATATCCAAAAAAAAAAAGGAACAGGAAAGAGTATGTATTATTAAATTAAATTTTATAAACTGTGAAAAACCCAATTCAATGAAATGTCACTACGGTGACTTCTTTAGTATATCAGGAACATCGTCAGAAGTGACTGTATTTATTTCATCAGTACCTGCGTCGCTGTCATCAATCTCATCATAATTTTCATCATCCTCCAAATATTCGTGGTCACTTTCGTAATGTTCAAATCCAGTGGAGCCATTTTTTTCAAGAAGTGATACGCTCTTCTGAGTTCTTGGAGTTAGATCTTTCCTTGTCATAGGACCATTTCCAGAGCCATACCAATAGGTATTGAACCCCCAATCGATTAATATTTTGGCCATGTCCCAAGGAGTAAACTCTGGCCATAATTTGTCTACAAACACTATAGAGCAGTTCGAACTCACTGATTGCCACAAAAGAAAGTCAGAAAGGCGATATGTGCCCGACGTACGAACTAATAACTCTAACGGTGGTACGTCAGATGTAAATAAGTGCTGATTTATAGCATTTTCATCAATGGCGATATTTGGGTCAGTAAGTGATTCTTCAACAACTCTCTTCATCAGAGTGACAATCTCATCCCTAGAAGTATAGGGAAAGCAAACATTAAGAACCGCTCTCGTATTATTTTTACTCATTTCCTCTGTCTGTTTCAAAATATCTTGAACGTCTTTGGGCAACAAAGATATGTTTCCTAATATCTTTACCTTAACTCCAAATTCTTCACATAACTCCCCATGTTGACTAATTTGCATGAATTTCAGCTTAGCAAGATCCATTAGCCATTTCACTTCGTATTTCAGTCTCTTAAAGTTTTCGATAGAGAATGCAAAGACCGTAGCACACTCGATTCCGGATTCATATAATAACTCCAAAATACTTGCCATACTTTCAAACCCCAAATTGTGTCCCTCTTTTAGCTCGATCTTGTGATTCATAGCGTACCTTCGGTTACCATCCATAATTATGCCTATGTGCTTGGGAGTTGGTCCTGTGCGAATGACCCTTCCAAAAACCTTCTTCGCCGTTGTGAGGACCAGTCTAAAGCCTGGAAATGATATCAACCAGTCTAACATCTTATGTTATTATATGCTTTTATTAATTATAGGTCCAATGCAGTATCCAGTAATGCAACAACCTAATTTAGAATTAGGGAAGAGTAAAATGGTGGAAAATGAATTATAAAAAAAGGACCCTACCCAGAGTCTTCCTCTATTTATGTGAATTTAATTGATTTCCTAAAGATATTACACCTAAGTAGGCCCGTAATCTGTCTTAAATTAGTCTTTTGTAGAAAATCCTTGTATTCAAGAACAGCATGTCATGTTCTGCACTCACAGATAGACTTTTTTCAAAGGTCTGCATATACTGACCCAAAGTTTTTCAAATCTAAGGCTCATCGGACTGTAGCTTTAAGATCAGCTTATTAATATAAGTTTCACGTTAAACTACTTCAAGTTTCGTTGTAGGGTATTCTTGTAAGTTTCTGACGTTTTATCATCTCATAGGCTCTTCATAATGTCTCACGAGTCAGGCGAGTTTCAGGAGGATGTTCCTCGTGAAGAAGCAGAATATTTGAATGCAAATGAAGTCCAAGAAGAAGTCCCCAATGATTTTGACGAAGACAATTATTCTGATGATGGAGATGAAGTAAATGCGCAAGACATGGATGTTGTTGATGATGGCGATGATGAAGCTCTAGAAATCGACTTGTCAAATAATTCATGGACCTATTTTGATCAGCATAAAGATTCGATATTTGTCATAGCGAGTCATCCAACGTTACCCATGGTGGTAACTGGAGGTGGAGATAATACAGCTTTTATGTGGACAACACATTCACAGCCGCCAAGATTTGTTTGTGAGCTACAAGGACATAAAGAGTCTGTTATCTCTGCTACTTTTACTCATGATGGTAAATATGTGATCACTGGCGATATGAATGGATTGATTCAAGTCCACAAGTCAAAAAGTGGTGGCCAAAAATGGGTGAAGTTCGCAGACTTGGAAGAAGTCGAAGAAGTACTTTTCATTACTGTGCATCCTCTTCTTCCATATTTTGCTTTTGGAGCACAAGATGGTTCTATATGGGTGTATCAAATTGATGAATCATCTGGAACCTTAGTTCAAATAATGTCGGGATTTCTGCACACACTTGAATGTAATAGTGCTGCTTTTATTAAACCTGAAAAGGTGGACGAACTCAATTTAGTGTCGATCTCTGAGGATGGAACAGTTGTTTACTGGAATTGCTTTAGTAATACCATTCAATTTAAACTTTCACCACATGATGAATTCAAGGGATTAGAGAGTCCATGGGTTTCGCTTAGCTCATATAAAAATCTTACGGCTGTGGGTGCTCGCGATGGGCAGTTGGCAATCATTAATAATGACACTGGTAAGGTTGTTCATTCCGTGAAGACGATAGAAAATACAGATGACGTGGCAGATCTTTCAATCGAAGCATTGGACTGGTGCCATACTCCACTGGTTAATCTTCTTGCGGTTGGGCTCGTTTCTGGTGATATATTACTCTTTGACACTTTGCAATGGAGGCTTCGCAGATCTATAAAACTTGATGACACCATTACCAGGCTACAATTTATAGGTGACACCCCTGCTTTAGTTGCGTCTTCCATGAATGGTAAAGTTTATAAATGGGATGCTAGGACGGCTCAGGAGTTGTTTGTAGGCGTGGGCCATAATATGGGAGTATTAGATTTTGCAGTCTTGGAAGAAGGTAAAAAGATAATTACTGCTGGTGACGAAGGTGTATCTTTGGTGTTCGTTCATGCTTAAGGTGACTTGCGACTTTTTACATTTTTAGTTTGTATCATTATAGCACTGAATATAAATATGTTAAGTAATCAAGTATTTTTTGACGCGTTCAAGAGCGCGAGTATCATCAAGACATAAAAGATGTTATAATTCTTTAAATATACATTACAACATTAGTGAAAATATGACAGTAGAGACTGATAAGCTAATTGATAGTGAGAAGGCTAATGAGCCAACTCTTCGTAGCTTTCATGCCAATCAAGAAGAACCAGAACTGAAGAAAGCATACAAGCCATCATCTGCAGATATGAGATTTTTTTATGAAAGGTTGTTACCTTTCAGATATATTTTCCAATGGTTGAGTCACTCGCCGAAGGCTACGAAAGACTTCACTATGAGAGAGTTTGCGTATGAATTCAGATCTGGTGCGTATCAGAGATACAACTCATTTTCTAGTCAACAAGAGTTTAAAAAGTCAGTTGTAGATGCAAATCCAACGCGTTTCGAAATAGGTGCAGTTTATTCAGTTAATCCACGAGAAAGAAAAAATCTCCCAAAGCAAGCACTTAAACCGTTGAGCAAAGAACTTGTCTTCGATATAGATTTAACGGATTACGATGATATTAGAACTTGTTGTTCCGGAACTGACATTTGTCAGAAATGCTGGAAATTTATTCAATGTGGATCAAAAATTATTGAGTCTTCTTTGAGGGAAGATTTTGGGTTCAGACATATCATTTGGGTCTTTTCGGGAAGAAGAGGTGCTCATTGTTGGGTAAGTGATGCAAGAGCGAGACTGCTCGATGAATCATCTAGAAGAGCAATTGTTGAATACCTCGATGTTTTGGGTTCGAAACTGGTTAAAGCAGGAAGTAAAAAATTGGGTAGTTTGAAGAAGCCATTCCACCCACACATAGAAAGATCATTCAACTTTTTAAAGAAAGATTTTGCTACTGTTATACTTGAGGAACAAGACCCTTGGAAAACGTCTGCAGGTGACAAAGATAATGACGAGTGGAATAATGTGGAGGAGCTACTTTCCTTCATACCTGAGAAGGGCTTACAAAATGAACTAAGATCCAGGTGGAGGGCTGATATTACCATTTCAAACCTGAAGTCAAAATGGGAAGATATTAATTTAGTTGCAAAGTCTGTCCTAAAAAATCAGAATCAAGTCAATCAGTTGAATGAAGCAAAAAAAGACATAATAATATTTTATATGTATCCTCGAATTGATATTGAAGTATCGAGGCAAATTATACACTTGTTGAAGTCTCCATTCTGCATTCATCCTGGCACAGGTAACATTTGCGTGCCCTTTGATCCTTCAAAAAATCTTTCTAATAATCATGACGACGATGACTATGGATTTAATCCAACTAATGCGCCTAATCTAAGACAATTGCAAAATGAGTTAGATATATGGGATGCCAAGAGCGTCAATAGAGAATCTAGCCAACCAATAGACGATATTGATGGTGACACAGCGTCAGGAAGTAGAGTTTCAGATTTTGAAAAGACAAGTCTCAAGCCGTATGTCGAGTATTTTGCTTCTTTTGTGAATGAGTTATTGAAAGAGGAATTGAATGGAATATCAGTCAAACGTGAACGAGAATCGGATCCTCTAGATTTTTAATGACATACTTTCAGTTCCATTAATATTCATGTAAATTAGAAATCGTGATATATATTACCACGTCACAAACAAAGTATATAAATCCAGTTTTATGTATTTATTTTTAAAATAATATTACATATAGTTCTAAGTGACAGGACACTCAAGGTCACCAGAACAAGGAAACATGCCCTGTTCTTTTTCTTTTAGCGGTAATGATCCACTATTGTTCTTTATTATTATTGTTTCGTCGACAGGCGAGCTGATGAAGTTTGATGTATCCAAAGCAGCATCTTTCATCCTCGTATCTTCATCATGGAACCATTCCAAGTATTCTAGCTTGTCGTTATATTTCACATAACCACTGCTCAAGTATATGTCTTTGCAATTCAATAGGGGAAAGTGCCATTTGGGTACAAATATCACAGTTGGTGAGGTCATGAGTTCCTTTTTTTTACCATCAACTTTAATGGTGAGAGAAAATTTTACTGATTTTAAATCAAACTCCAGCAAAACAATTTCTCCGCAAGCAGCCACAACATACGGACGGATGACTGCATTTACCGCCCTTACTCCATCAGGCGATGGATAACATTTCTTGCATTGTTTAGAGTTTATGCTCTCATTAGACAATGTTACTAAGGATGATGAAACTACTGAATGTGTATCTAACTCTTCTTCTTCTGAATGTCCTGCAATCAAGCTTTCAAAGGACTGAGAAGAAAATTTGTCCCCCATCTTTCTTGAATTTTTAAGCGTCGACAAGCTATCAAAGCCTCTTTGGGATTCCCTAGATCTTTTTGGAATCAAGCTACGAGATATTGTGGACTCATCAGTACTTTGAAAATGGCGGTCATCTGGAGACCAAAATGAAAAATCCTCGTTATTCCAACGGTCACCCCACTTATGACAATTAATACTTGAATAGCACCAGTATGTATGAGACATATTCAGGCCTTCCAATGCGAAAGAGATTGCATCTAAAGCAGCTGTCTGAGATTGAAATTTGCCATCTTCGTATGCCCGTTTACGATCCATATCGAATGGCATCCCAGTTTCAGACATCAATATCGGTATTTTTCCTAAATACTCATGGCATTCTCCTTTCATTTCATTGAACTGCTTTTTAATGCAGTTTCGAATTGCTCTTTCGCCAAATACTATACCAAGAATTGGATTGTAATAGCGACCTCGCATTATTCCCAACGTATCGACATTGTATTTCGTGTTCCATGTTTTAAACATTAATGACATTCCGTCATAATAGTGTGGGCTGTATATCGTCCTTGAGTCCACTATTTTTCTTTTATCATCCTTTAACTTTGGTGGCACCTCCAAAACAGGAGGTTGAATAAACACGAATGACTCTGGAGAAATACTTCTAATACATCTCTTGTGTTTTAAATAAAATTCGACAAAGTTATTATTGATGAAGTATTCTGTGTCAATGATTTTCGGCGAATCGCCATTCAAAGAGGGGAACGTTGTACCAGGAGATACTTCGCTGAAATAACTGGGCCGTAACAATTTGCATCCCTTGTCAGATAAGGATAAACGTTCATTGATAGTCAATTCACCCATCTTGTCGAAATCAATGTTGTTTTTCCATGCCCATATATTCTGTTGAGCAAAGATGCATTTACCTATGATCCATTTAGAGCCTCTGACCCAATTATATTTTTTATCTAAGATCAAAGCTTCCTCTGGAGAGAGCCACGCCATTCGCCCTTGTGGATCAACTAGCTTAGAACCGTACTTCTGGGGACCAGTTATCGAAATTTTATAAACATCAACCATACAAGGGAAGCCCATGCCTAGCTTCATTGTCTGAAAGGCAGATGGTGTACTACCCACACGGAGATGTTGACAAGGAGGGACTATATCTAGGTTCTCGTGACCCATAAGTCCATGATTTGGTTCATTTAACAGCTCAAACCCAATAATGGATCCATTTTCAAACATTTCTGGAACTCCTTTTTTCACAGCCTCCCAAAAAAACGACATACTTCCAAAGTAATGGTCCTGCAAGTAATCTTGAATATTTTTGCCATTCAAGATCAAGTTTGGAAAATAGTTTTTGCCAGCAAAAAACAATGTAAACATAGTCATGGTTGCCAACCGTTTATAATTGGTAGTCCAGATCATCTTTGGATACTTTTCAGTACCTTTTTGGAACCTTTCATCATTATGAAAGATAGCAGCCTCAGTACATGCGAATCTTTTAGGTTCTAACCCTGCAGCATAAAGAGTCCACATTGGAGCTCCACTACCACCACAAAATCTAGACCAAACGTCTTGATGTATGTCAAAGAAAATATACAACCCACCAACATGATTTATCACCTTCAAAATTTGTATGGTGTAATCAATAAAATCCTCATCGTATATGCCTGGTCCCGAATGCTCTATAGCCTCCCACGTAATAATATATCTGATTGTATTGTAGCCCCATGACTTTATTCTTTGAAAATGGATATCAGCATCCTTTAATGGAAATGGGCGACCTGAGAAGCTCACATTGTCTCCATCAAAAAATATATTATCGTCGTTGTTCACGCTCCCCATATACAGAGGCATATCTGGGGTAGTTGGTAATTTCAGGGATGCATCCAAATTAATTCCTTTCAAGACAAATGCTCGACCCTTGTTGTCGATCAACGTACCTTTATCGTTGACTGATAAGCGACAGCAATCCAAAATAGAGTCCCCTTCATTCAGAGATATTGTAAGTTCGGTTGCTTCTCCATCCTCATATTTGTTACTGAGAGATTTGACGGAAGATGAGTTAAAACTAGACCTATTGCAATATAAACTTAGTTTATCAGTCACAATCTCCCTTATACTAGCAAATTCTTTCATCTTTATTCGAGCATTGGAATGTAAAATTTCTTGTGAATGCTGAATTCTTCAAATGATGATCCCCAGAAATAAGCAGACCGAAAAATAGAGAATATCGCGAACCTTTATTTAAATGGAGAACAAATATTAATGTGTGTGGTTTGTATACAGAATATATATCCGGTTTTTATCAACCATTACCCAAGGCTCTCTTCTTTGCCGCATTATGGCTACTGAGCCTCCAGGAGTCTTTATCTTTTGAAAAGTTATCATACAAAGGAACTATCTTTTTGTTTTTATTACGCAGACTGACGGTTGCAGGATCGGCGATTTTGAAGAAAGAAGGAGCAAAATCTGCTAACCAGCGAGGTTCAATAGTTGTAGCACAATGCATATACTCTTTTGTTGTAAGAATAAGCGAATGGTATACAACGAACTCGGGATTTTTTCCGAAAAGCGAAGACGAAGGGTGCAACGAAACAGGCAATTGCTCAACAATTGTTTTGAATCCTTCCTGAGGGTCTCTTTTTGCAGCGTGCTTGAAGTAAGCAGAACATATAGTCTTACGTACCCTGTCTGTATCTGCCCCGCATGATACTAGCATGTGCTTGTATTTCTGCATTATGGTGGTAATCTGTCGTCTTACTTCTTGAGCTCTTCTCATTGCCCTTTCATGAATAAAGTTGTCCAGACACCATTCCTTGCTAAATCCATTCAATGTCCAAGCCCTATAAACATTTAAAAGCGTTAAGTGATCGCCTTGTGAATGATGGAATCTCGCTTTGCGTCTGTCAGCTAGATCTTGTTTGTCTTTTGGACGATAGAATACCGACTGTACGGAGAGCATAGCGACTATTGTCAAAATCTCTTCAGAACACCCAAATTCAACTGAAGTAATTAACATTTTTGAAAGCGCTGGTTCCATCGGGAAATCTGCCATTTTTCTTCCAAGGCTGGTCAAAAATCCACTATCATCTAATGCTGATAATGTATATAGATCTTGTAATGCAGTTAACATTGTACTCGTTGGAGGAGGGTCCATAAAGTCAAATCGTATTAGGTCATTGATTCCCATTGCTTTCAACATTAAAATAGTGTGTGAAAGATTTTGCCTTTGAATTTCAGGCACGGAGTTGGGTAGCATTTCAGTTTTGAAAGCATTTTCAGTATAAAGTCGATAACATCTTCCAGGGCCAGTTCTTCCAGCTCTACCACTTCTCTGATTAGCTTGAGCTTGTGAAATTGCCGAAACAGTCAAGGTGTCCATCCCTAGCCTTGAATCATAGGCATTGAGTTTAACAAATCCGGGATCAACAACATAGTAAATTCCATCAATAGTAATAGATGTTTCTCCAATATTAGTCGCCAAAACCACTTTTCTAGAACCAGCAGGGGTAGGTTCAAATATTCGACTTTGCATTTCTGAAGGCAAAGCAGAGTATACAGGTAAGATGATAAGTTCTGGCGCGTTATTTCCAAGTGCTTTAATCCTTTGATATAATATTTCACAGCTGGTATCAATTTCCTCTTGACCCGTTAAGAAAACTAAAATGTCACCCGCTGGTTCAGAAAGATGGATCTGCATGACTGAGTCTAATGCGGCAGAAAGATAGTCCATTTCTGGTTCTCTAGTATAAAGAATCTCCACGGGAAATGTTCTTCCTGGAATCTTCACTATTGGACAAGAGTTGAAATATTTTGAAAACTTTTCAGCATCTAGAGTTGCCGAAGTAACTATAATTCTTAGATCAGGATTTTTAACTGCTGCTTTCTTGAGTAAAGAAAAAAGTATATCTGTGGAAATTGTTCTCTCATGGGCTTCGTCTAACATAATAATCGAATACTTATTCATAAGTGGGTCATTAAGTGCTTCTCTTTCAAGCATACCATCAGTCATATATTTGATGCGAGTATGCGGTCCTGTTCTGTCTTCAAATCTGATTGTGTAGCCGACTTCTTCACCTAACTTACATCCAACCTCCTCTGATACTCTTTTCGCAACGGATGTAGCCGCAACTCTTCTAGGTTGTGTGCATCCAATCAACTTTACTCTTCCATCTTTTCCAACGTTCAATCCCTCCTCGTCTAAATATTGTACGATTTGTGTGGTTTTTCCGGAACCTGTTTCACCAACTACAACTAAAAATTGATTTTCTCTTATTTTATCAATCAAATCTTGTCTCATCAGATAAATAGGTAACGATTTGCGTTGTTCTTCAATAGATAGATTTGTTTTTTTACCGTAAGATATATTTTCATTGGCTCTAGATTTTTTCCATTCTGAAATTACCTTATTTCTACTTTGTTCTGATACCAGTTCTTGACTTAATGGATCATGAGTACTTATGCGATTAGATTCACGCGATTTTTCGTCTCTTTCTCTCTTTTGCCTCTCTTTTATACTATTCTCCTTGAAATCTTTTGCCAATTTCGAGCCGTTCATTGCTGACCTTCCCAATGAACCCTCTGGATTCTTCATCACTTTAACAGGAGCGAGATCAGTTAAAGATTTACTCGTACCCTTCAAGAAAAGAGGCTCACGTTGGCTCACCTCTATATCAATATCGATTTCCTCAGGACCATTACTTTTGTTCTCCGGACGAAAAGCAGAGTTTGGATCTTCATCAAAATATATTTCAGGATAGTCTTCAGCTTTCGCAGCACCTGAAGATATTAATTGGCGAATTTCCCATCTTTCAGGAGAAGTAAATCGCCTTTTAGTGCCCCTAGAGATACTTAACTCTCTACCTCTTTTGGAATTTTCATTATTATCTTTTAATTCTAAAGTTCTATCAAGGCCCGTTATTTGGTCTATGCCTCTCATTGTGAGACTTATCTTTTCTTTAGTGTTCTTCCTGGATCCTGTCAACGCCTTCTTATCGATCGATCTAATCTTTACAAAAACTTCTTGATTGATCTTTAACACATCGGCTGGGCTATTTATCCTTTGATGTCCATCAAATGAGATTTGAGAAACATGACAAAGTCCTGAAACAAATGATTTCGGGTCGTTCAATCGTATGAAGGCACCGTAAGGTTTCAAGTTACTAACATAACCTCTATATATTCCATCAACTAGTATATCGCTTGTCTCTTTCTTACTTTTTGACACTTCATCATTTTCTTCTTTCAATCGGTTATCGCTATTCGAACCTTGGCGGCGATCGGGAAGAGATAGAATTTGAAAATCATCTATCTCCTCTTTCTTGATCTGTTCCAGGTTATCTTCACTCTTTACATTAGAATGTAAGATCAGGAAACACTTTTGGATAAATACAGAAGGAAAATCACTGCCGCCATTTTTTTTCACGGAGTCCTCAAACAGCTGTAATGGATCCACATCATAATTTGAAAGTGACTCTTTGTATAGGTTTTGTACGTATTTTGACAAAGTATAATCTGAATCAGGGAAGCCCAAATATTTTTGGATTAATTCAGAGATCCTTTCCATGTCTTTGAGTAATTCATCATCTCGCAGTCTCATCAGATATTTGGCACCTAAAATAGTTTCTCCGAGTCTCACAAATTTATGCTTTAAAATACGATGCCATGTCGAATGCTTAAAAAAAATTAATTGACAGTCTGTCTACAAGAGGAATATGACATAGAAGACAATAAGGGATATTAGTCCTTTTTTCTTATTCCTTTTCGCCACAATGGAAATATCGTCACTTCGACTTCAAAACATGCGATTATTTCATATAAGCGCATTGAAACTCCAGAAGAAAGATTGAGCTTACTGCAACTATTATATCAATGGTGACCTTATTCAACTAGGGAGCTTCTTGAACCCTCCTTAGTCTATATTAAGGCATATTTACAATGCTAAGAGTATGCATCAATTTTAGTGCCTGTATATAGTGAATAATAGTTGTAGTTGGTCGAAACGATCCCAATCTCGCCACCTTAATACGATTTATCAGATACTTACTTCTAATCGTTTTAATTCGTATACATATCTTCCTGATTTGAACATAAGATATATCAACTATGTCTAGAGAAGACCCTTTAAAACCTGAGAAGGATTTCTCAGCTACTTTGGACGAACAATTTCCACTTATTGAGAAAGTAAAGGATTACAGAGAAGCAACAGACAAATACTTAGTGTTGGAGAAACAAACACGTCAATCGTCCGATTTAGCTTCCTCAAAAAGAGTCTTATTGAAAATAGTGGATACCTTAACCAAAAATAATGATTGGAACTATTTAAATGAGTTGATCGTTTCCTTGTGTAAAAAACATGGTCAGCTTAAGTCTTCCATTCAGACTTTCATTGACTCAGTCATTGGGCATTTAGGCGAACTAAATGAAGATGATCCAAAACAATTGGAATTGAAAATGAAAATCATAGAAACGGTCAGAACAGTGACTGATAAAAAAATTTTTGTAGAAGTTGAAAGAGCCATAGTTTCTAAGACTTTATCAGAAATATATTTAAATAAGTTTGATAATTTGGATAAGGCGGCAGAGATTTTATGTGATTTGCCTGTGGAGACCTATTCTTTGATGGAATTTAGTACCAAAATTGAATATATTCTAGAGCAAATTAGGTTGACTATAAAGAAAGGTGACTATCCTCAAGCCAAGATTTTAAGTCGTAAAATCTTGTTGAAATCGTTGAAGAATTTTGATCGTGCTGATGAATTCAAAGCCATATATTTAAAATATTTGATTGAGATAAGTGTATTTGATGATGACTACATTTCAATTGTTAAAAATTCATTGCTATTGATTGAAATCCCATTGATAAAGGAATCTTTAGACTACTCAAACTATTTGGTATCAATCATCTATTATATTGTTCTTTCACCTTACGATAACTATCAAAATGATTTGATAAATAAAATCAAACGTAATCCTGTGTTCAAAAAAAACGTCGACCTAAAGATATTCCAGCTATTGGAGATATTCACAACAAATGAACTAATTCATTGGTCAAACATTGAATCGTTGTATAAGGACGATTATTTCAGTAAATCTGAGATATTTAAGAAGGAAGTTAACTACAAGAACTTGCAAAAAAGGATTGTTGAGCATAACCTAAGGATTGTAAACAAGTACTATCAGTTAATCACTTTAGATAGACTTGCATATTTGCTCCAGTTATCTGAAGCTGATGCCGAACACAATGTAAGTGATTTGGTTAATAAGGGCATGATAGCGGCCAAGATTGATAGACCCCAAGGGATTATTAAATTTGAAAAATTGAATAAGAGTGGTAAAGCTGACAGTGTCAATGATCTACTTAACGATTGGTGCTATGATGTAGAGAAGTTGCTTGAAGAAATTGATAGCATTGATCATTTGATAAACAAGGAAGAAATGATGTACGGAATTAAACAAGTCTCGTAGTTTACAAGCAGAAATATCTTATTATACATAACATTCAAATATCTTCTTACAATATATCAAATCCATAACATAAATATCAGGCAATTATGATTGCTCCTCCTAAAGTAGCAAACGCCAAGAGAACGGTAGATAAGTCAGAAATCCCAGAGACTCCTAAAGAGCTTTTCAGAGATCCCGAGTTTGAGGATTGGCTGCTAGATGAAGCATGGCTAGATGAGCTGTCAGAGCCAGAAGACGATGATGATGATGATGATGAGGAGGAGGAGGAGGAGGATGATGAAGACGAACTAGAATCGACGTTATTTCCCTTTGCAACACAAGCCCACTGAGTCGATGCATCAAACCCTGAGCCTTGTGGAGTCGCATCACCTCTAATAAACTTCAAAGCACCTTTAGGAGTATCTGGGATATCAGACGTAACGTTCCAATCAGAGGTTTTCTTGGGACAATTAGAGTAAGATAAATCACTCTGGTATCCTCCATCACCTGATGGGTTCTTTGTCTTTTCAAACTCAGACTTCAAGTTGTCAAAATCGTCTGTGGTGGTGACCTTTTTGCCACTAAGCTTGACCAAGCCGTAGTTAGATGCTTCTTGAGAATATTCATAAACTAATCCACCCGAAAAAACGGAAGTCATTTTGTCTGAATATATACTCTCCACTTCCGTGAAAGGTCTAGGAGTGACCTTGTTGCAACCATATTCAGACAAAAATAACGGAATAGAGTAGTTTGAGTAAGCTTCGACTTTCTGGTCATAGCCAGATAATTGAAAAGAAGAACGTCCACACCATGAATAATCATTGAAACCAAAGATGTCGACTCTGGCCATTTCGTCATCACCACAATTGAAATAGTGAGCAGTTTCTAATCTGTTTTGTTCAACATCTGCAGCTGAATAACCAACCGGAATAGCTCTCAATTTTTGTTTCTTTATAAAATTCTTCATATCTCTGACCGTAGCCTTGACATAAGAGGCTGGATATGTGTAATCTTCGTTGATAACCTCATTTCCTGCAAAGTATCCAAGGGTGTTATTATATTTGGACATCTTTAAGACCGTTGCAAAAACCTGTTCCAAATACATGGTGTTGTATGAGCATACAGGATCTGACCTGGATATAGAGGCATCAGGAATGTTAACATCAAGGATAACATAGATACCAGCATCAGCTAAAAGGCTCATACACTTATCATGGTTCTTTGTATTATCTATTGAATAGACTCTGACGGTATTTATGCCTAACTCCTTAAAATAAGGAATGTCCCTTTCGCATACGTCTGTGTCTGCGAGAGGATCTTCAAGCTCTGACGAGCCACCAGGTTGGTAGTCCACGCCTCTAATATAAAACCTCTTGCCTGAGCTCTTGACAAAAAATGCGTTTCCTTTGACTTCAATAGGATCGATGGCTAACGCACATAACGCTGCTGTCCATAAGAGTAATATTTTTTTTAACATAACGAACGAATACTTCCACTCACTCCTATTAAATTATAACTGAAATATCAAGACACTTAACTTAACGAATGTGTTCTTCTGGCTTGAATATATCTAAGTCTATTAGATTAACGAGAGTCTGATAAGAATTTGAGTTGCAGCCAGTATCACGAATAAGCCTTCTTTTTGTATTTTTGTAAATGGACCCTTTTCTCCTTAGTGTTCGTGATCCAGGCGTAATACGACAATGAGGCTTATTTATACTATGCCAATGGAAGACTATATTATTTTTCCTCCTGCATATACTAAGTTTTTGTTTACCACGCTGTCTCGAAACAATACCCCTGCGCTCATGCCGCCTTGCAGGCGAGATGCTTAATTGGCAAGCATTAGCCTCAAAAAAGCGGCGACTGGGTGGAAACCCTTAAATGTGAGCAGATAGTCAAACTCAATGACAGTTAAAACTCGCTATATTCACCTTTTTTCGATAATAAGTAGCACTACATGATTATCAGAATTAGGGCGAACAGATGTGCTGTGCCTCTTCTTCACGATTTCTGATTGGTCTCTCTTGGCGCTCTTGGCCCATCGCTAATAAACTGTTGACATCTACTGGCCAAGCAAATTCGCCAAGGGTGTCGCAGCGAGACGTCAAGAGATGTTCATCAGTAGACTTCCTCTATTTCGTTAGCAGCCTCGTTCGTTGATCGAGAATGATCCGGGTAACGTTATATTTTTGATCCGTATATCTGAAAAATGATTTTGTTAGTTAAATTCGACCGGAGACGCTCCACACAGATACAGCATCGGCATATAGCAGGCGGTTGGTGGCATTTCACTAGAAACAGTATGGCATCGCAAATACATTTCTTGGACATAAAGGGAAAGCCCCTACTTTCCAGAGATTACAAAGGAGACATCCCTTCCAAAACAATTGACAAGTTTCCTTTATTATTGCTCGAACTAGAAAATGACGATGAATCTAACTACAAGCCTTTCGTCAATGACCTGGGTATTAACTACGTCTACATCAATCATAATAACCTCTACGTCTGTGCTCTCACACGCAAGAATGAAAATGTGATGGCACTAGTTGTGTTTTTGTCCAGATTAATTGAAGTACTCACTCAGTACTTTAAAAGCTTGGAAGAAGAATCAATTAGAGATAACTTTGTCATAATATACGAATTACTTGATGAGATGATGGATTTTGGAATCCCTCAAACTACAGACACGAAGATATTGAAAGAATATATCACCCAAGATTATTATAAATTGATCAGAAATTCATCTACAAGGATTATTCAGCCACCTAATGCTGTCACTAATGCTGTGAGCTGGAGAAAGGATGGCATTGTATACAAAAAGAATGAAGCGTTCTTAGATGTGGTTGAATCCATCAATATGTTAATCAATGCCAATGGGCAGGTGTTGAATAGTGAGATTTTAGGTGCTGTCAAGATTAAATCACATTTGAGTGGTATGCCTGATTTGCGGTTGGGTTTGAATGACAAGGGCATATTTAGTACCACTGAAGATGGTGCATCTGCTAATTCAAAA
Source organism: Priceomyces carsonii (assembly GCF_900007245.1). Taxonomy (NCBI): domain Eukaryota; kingdom Fungi; phylum Ascomycota; class Pichiomycetes; order Serinales; family Debaryomycetaceae; genus Priceomyces; species Priceomyces carsonii. The sequence continues at coordinate 1,012,510 of NW_026946679.1, read as the reverse complement.
GGAATAGAGATGGAAGATATTAAGTTCCATCAATGTGTAAGGTTATCCAAATTCGAGAATGAAAGAATAATCACATTTATTCCTCCAGACGGTGAGTTCACCTTGATGTCATATAGACTTTCTTCTGCGCAATTTCTAATGAAACCATTGATTTTGGTTAATTGCAAATCAAAAATTCACAAACATTCTAGAATAGAAATTATGTGTACCGTGAGAGCCCAGTTTAAGAGAAAATCAACAGCCAACAACGTTGAAGTCATAATACCGATTCCAGAGGATGCTGACACTCCGAAGTTTACACCGGATTATGGTACAGTCAAATGGATTCCTGAAAAGTCATGTCTAATTTGGAAGTTGAAGACTTTTCCAGGCGGTAAGCAATTTCAAATGAGAGCAGAACTTGGCTTGCCAGCAGTCGTTGATCCTGAAGATGCAATTTCAAAAAAGCCTATTAAAGTTAATTTTTCGATTCCCTATTTCACTACGAGTGGAATCCAAGTCAGATATCTTAGAATTAATGAGCCAAAATTACAATATCAGTCATACCCTTGGGTAAGGTATATTACCAAAAGTGGAGACGATTACACTGTTAGAACTAAATAAATATAGGAAACAGAATATAGCATATTACGAACTCTTTTCTCCAATTTGTATGTTTATTCTTATAAATGGTGTGCATACATTTGTGTCATTTATGGATCATCGTACTTTACGATTTCCTGTTTCAACTCTAGTACTGTTCTCATTAACATGTCACATCGACAAGACGATCAAAGAATCAACCATGTTGTTCATCAAATCATCAAGAATAATTCGAACAAGAGCTTGCAGAAACTTAAGAGAGAAAATGAAAGTAAAATAATTAAATCAATTAAGTTGAAGCACAGAGCTCAATTTTTAGACATATTATCAAAGAGAGATCACTACATCAACAAACTCAATAAGTTCGTAGATGAATGTATTGATGAGAATATTGATACTACTAAAGCTATTAGTATTCCAATAAATAATTATAAGGGCCCAGATCCTGCTCATATTACCAATTTGCACCATGCTAAGGCTTATGTTGAAGAGCAGATAGCTAAAGACCACAAAATGGTAACAAAGATACAAGGTTTGATATCAAAACACTTTCAGTTCCAAAATGAATATGAATACAAGCGAAGAGCCATTTCGGATAAGAGGATTCTTCAACGGGTTCCTTTGAAGCTTGATAAACTACTGAGAGTAAATGATAAAGTTTTGCAGGAAAATGAATTGCAGAGACAAAATGAAATGCAGAAAGAATTAAATGATTTTGACAGACAAATTATGAAAGCATCCAAGAAGTTATATCAAGAATCATTGGAATTACTTAAGTTATGGAACGTCCCGTTTTTTTGCATGTTGGAAAACTTAGAATATCCTGATTGTGAAAGAGATAAGGTTGATCTTTTAAATTACATGGTTGAACTTTTCAACCCTACAAGACTGAATTGAGTTAATCGATAATCCATTCATTAGGACATTAATGTATATAGATGCACAAATAAATCAAATGAGCATATGCATAGCCATTCATTCGGCTAATTTATCTTAGTAAAATTGCTGCCTATAACGTTCACGCACGTTATAGCTTGAATTTACTCTTTTTTTTAATTTTTATTCCAGTTAAAGTTATCAGTGACACATCCAGAAGATGCATCACTTACAAGAGCACTGTACTTAGCTAAGGTACCTCTACGATACCTCGGTGTTGGAGCTTTCCACGATTTTCTTCTTTCATCCATGATCTCCTGAGAAACTAAAACATCGATCTTGTTGTTTTCTGCATCAATGACAACTTCATCACCATCTTCAACAAGAGCTATTGGACCACCGACCGCAGCTTCTGGAACAATGTGTCCGATTAAAAACCCATGAGAGCCTCCTGAAAATCTTCCATCAGTCAATAAAGCAACATCCTTTCCTAATCCATATCCCATCAAAGCAGAAGAAGGTTTCAACATTTCAGGCATTCCTGGACCACCTTTTGGTCCCTCGTACCTTATTATACAGACCGTCTTTTCGCCTTTCTTAATATCACCGTTTTGTAAAGATGTGATAAATGCAGCTTCGTAGTCGTACACTCTAGCCTTACCTTTGAAATAAGTTCCTTCTTTTCCTGTGATCTTTCCTACGGCCCCTCCTGGAGCCAAAGAGCCCTTTAAGATTTGCAAGTGACCATTTGGCTTCAATGGATTAGATACTGGTCTCACAATGTCCTGACCGTCCGGCAAACTTTTAACTTTCTCTAAATTGTCCTTAACAGAGTTACCGGTCACCGTCATTTGTGAGCCATCAATTAAACCTTCTTTCAAAAGCATCTTCATAACGGCGGGTGTGCCCCCGTATTGTTGGAGGTCTGCCATAACATACTTACCAGAGGGTTTGAAATCCGCCAAAAGGGGTGTTGAATCTGAAATTCTTTGGAAATCCTCTACAGTCAATTTGACATCAACAGATTGAGCAATTGCAATCAAGTGTAATACGGCATTCGTAGAACCACCAGTTGCAATGATATACGTAATAGCGTTTTCAAACGCCTTCTTCGTCATGATATCTCTTGGTTTCAAATCTAAACTCAACAACTTCTTAATAGCATCTCCAATGTTATCACATTCAGCGGCTTTCTCTTTCGATATAGCAGGAGCTGAAGAAGAGAAAGGTAAGGACATTCCCATTACCTCAGCCGCAGAAGCCATCGTATTTGCTGTATACATACCACCACAAGCACCAGGTCCAGGACAGGCATGCCTTACGATATCCTTCCTCTGGTCGTTAGTGATCAAATTAGAAAGATATTGACCATACGACTGGAATGCGGAGATGATATCAATTTTGTCGGGAATGACTGCTGGATCTCTTCCTCCACATGTTGGAGAACCTGGCATAATTGTTCCACCATACACCATGATGGATGGCCTGTTATGCCTTCCCATGGCCATCAATGTTCCCGGCATATTTTTATCGCAAGATGGAATCGCGATACTACCATCGTATAACTGGGCCATTATCATGGTCTCAAAAGAATCGGCAATAATTTCACGTGATTGTAATGAGTATTTCATACCTTCTGTACCATTCGTTATACCATCAGAAACACCTATACTATTAAACTGCATCGCTTTCAAACCTGACTTGTTCACGGACGCTGAACAACGATTATTCATATCCATAAGGTGCATGTTACATGGGTTTCCGGACCACCATACAGACCCAACTCCAATTTGCGCCTTAGAAAAATCTTCGTCTGAAAATCCCGTCGCATAGAGCATGGCCTTTGAAGCACCCTGTGATTCATCCTGAGTGACGATACTTGAGTACTTGTTAAGTGACTTCAAGCGGTGGGATGACTTCGAAAATCTTCTAATATGAAGCATGTTTTGAAATAATTCTGTTGAAAGTTTTACCCTCTTTATACGAAACTACCTCTTCGCTGTTTACTTTCTTTTAATTCTAGGAGCTCAAACTGAACTTTTTTTCACCAGTTTTTACCAGAAGTGACTCAATGCTATCCTGCAGTTAGATTTTATTTTTTTTCACGCCATATACAGGCCAAATCTTTTCATGCTTTGTTCGCACTCTCAGTGTGCCAATAAAGAAGTATCATTTTGTAAGCATTGATCAGTGAAGAGCACCAGAACGTTTTTGCTATCAGCTGCGTACCTCCAGATAAGAGCTAAATCTATTTCTGAACAGGGAGAATGAGCTCTATTCATTTCTAAACAGGTCTACCTTTTAGTAACTTCATGCTCGGTATCTTCTAATTTGCTGTCTCTAATTTTTGCGGCATATAATCGATCACCTGATCTTGCATGTGATCACCTTTTCGACGTGCCAAAAGAGTCGTACCCATGATATGACATGTGCATAACTGAGCGGAAGATTATTCCTGTATATACTCGTATTTTACATTGTTATTCTGGTCGGCAAAAGCAATTACTTTGTGAGAAGATTTTACCAGCGTGCTCTGCTGCACGCATATTTCAATGACATCATAGGTGCTTAGAACATCACTTGACTTTACCATCGACAAATATTTAGAATGCTAAATAGAAATGGGTTGAATTGATGTAAGAATACTTATCTCAAGTAAAGACAACTTCGTAGCAATAAACAAAAACATATGGCGTTGTTCTGTTCCGCGCCTCAATATGTCTATCTCTCTTGCGTCTGCATTCTTATTCAAACACCAAGTGCGTACAACCGGTAAGTAAACATTAGCCTGCATATAAAATTGGTCTTCCCGAGGAAAGTTAGGCTGCTCGAGTTTTTCTGCTGACTGAATCCTCATTTGTCACGTAAAGGATTTTCACTGTCATTTATTCCAGACAAAGACTACATAAGCAAACGGTTTGCAAAGAATAAGACATCGTGACTCTCAAAGGTTGTGAGGTGTGATTTAGACTTAAGTTTGACACGGTCTTCGAATTTTTAAGATACTAGACGAGCGATTGGTAGTGGAGCTTAGTAGAGAAGAAAGTTGAACAGGGGCAATACAGAAATGAGTGAAAAAAGGCTATTTAAGGAATACCAGCAGCTTCTTAAGGCTTCGCCATCTTTAACAAATCATCAAATAATAAATTTAGAGCCGGTAGATGCATCGCAGAGTATTTATGACTGGAAAGCAACTATCTCAAAAAAGACTGCTGAAGACTCACCCTATTATTACAACGGTCAGTGGACTATAAACATATCTTTGGACTCCCGATATCCAAATAAGCCTCCAAAAGTTGAGTTTAGCAAGACAACTCCTATCTACCATCCTAATATTAATCCTAAGACTGGCGAGATTTGTTTGGATATTTTAAAATCGGAGGGTTGGTCTCCTGCTTGGAATCTCACTAATGTAGTAGTGGCTATTCTCATGCTCATCGATGATCCGGAGCCAGATTCTCCTCTCAATATTGATCTGGCTAATCTTTTTCGTAATGATAAAGTTGCATTTGAAAGCATGGCTCAATACACGATGTGGAAACATAATACGTTTTACGAGAACGAGGGAATTCCTTTGAGGGATCCTAGTGGCATTAAGATAGGTCTGTCTTTAACTAAAGATGAGTTACGCTCGATGAAGGTTTCGAAAGATGCCTCCAGAGCAATCCATGAAATAGAAAAAAATGCTGAGCTGCTAGCTACAGATATGTATAAGAATGAAATTAATAATGATAATAACGTCAAGGATGAAGTCAAGTTTCGATTAGATCCCCAATTGCATAGTCTCAGTTTGTTGAACCGACATGAGGATGAGACTCAGAAGGAACTGTTACCGCCCGATATACCTGACAGGACTTTTTCACCCGATTCCAAAATCATCCATGACATAGGGGAGCAAGTAACGAAACAGTTCTTTGAAAAGGTGAATGAAATTGGACATTCCCACTCGGCTTCCAATTCTTCAGAGTCGTCGACGGAAGATGATTTGAATTCCGTACGACAACAGGTTAGCAAGAATGTATCCAAACAAGTTGAAAAGCTCTGCTCACTATCGGTATCACCTGCTAATGACACTAGTGAAACTCACGAAAATGATGACATATTTCAAAGGGAACGGGCTAAATTTTTAAAGCATGTAGATGAGCAAGTTAATATAGTAAGGGAGGAACAAGAGAGAAGACAGCGGAAAGCTTCAAATCTGTCAGAAAGCGATTCATGAGATATCGAATACACGAATACAACTACACGAATACAATAGAAGATATAATTTAATACGAAATATTACGAAGAAAAATCCTTGATCTATTCGATCTGTTCGCATGCCAAATATGCTTTGAAATGAGGCTATTTTTAAGGAAGACATGTTGTCAATTTGTTTATAATCTACATTTTCAATTGGGAACAGCGTTCAAAAAGCGTGAATATACGTTGCATACATTAACTAATTGTACATGTGTAAAAGAAAACTGTAACTAGTAATTCTAGATGATTAACTTTGTATTTCTCTTGATTTATAGTTTGGTGCAAATACCAGCTGCTTAACGTAATCTTCTTGCCTCTCTCTCGGACTCCATTAAGCACAAGATATCATTTTCTCTTACTGGTCCTTTAACGTTTCTAACAATAGTTCTTGAAGAATCTTCTAAAAATTCAACCCTTACTTGGGTGACACCACCTCTAGAACCAGTCCTTCCTAAAACCTTGATGACTTTAGCTAATGTAACAGAAGTTTTAGTATCCATTTCGATATAGTTGTACTATTGTCTTTATCACTAATAATTACCTTGCAATCTTGAGTGAAAATTTTTCAGCTACAGGTGAAAAAAGACAAAAAAAAATTCGAGATTGAATCGTTACACAAATACAAATATTACACAAAGATAAAGTGTCAAGGAACTTAGGGATATTTTATACTGCTTGCAACAGCGCTTCGCCAGCTAGACGTAAGAGACGTTGGAATGGAAACTGAGTGATCTCAATTATTCTTCCATTATAAATTATTTTGAAGTTTTGAACATACTTTCGTAAAAGTTCAGAAATTTAAGATGGTCAGTCAAGATTTAGCATACACGACTGTATATTACATTTGTTTACAGATCAGAAACATATCAACAAGCGGATATACAAGAGATCCTTTTACCACTAAGTCGTCCACTCACGACAAGCATGGTGGTTGGCGAGTCGAGAACGGAATTATTGCAATGGCTCAACCTAACTTTGGATTTGAATTACACAAAGGTTGAGCAGTGTGGTACGGGTGCTGCGTACTGCCAATTAATGGATTCCATAGTCGGGGGTGTTCCCATGAATAAGGTAAAATTTGAAGGCGCTAATTCTGAATATGAATATCGCCAAAATATGAAGATTTTGCAGGCTGCTTTCACTAAACATAATGTGACAAAGGTAATAGACGTAGAACGGCTCATCAAGTGCAGATTGCAAGACAATTTAGATCTATTGCAATGGTTCAAAAGATTTTGGATGGATAACAAAGGAGTCAACGATACTTACGATGCAAAAGCGAGAAGGAAAATGCCTGGTAGCTCAAGTGGCGCGTCTGGCTCGAGAGCGTCTAGTGTATCATCGAACGCTTCAAGAAGGGCCACTATGACACATAATACCTCGACATCTGCTAATATACCCACAAGACGCATATCTTCTAATGGTAGGCTGTCTATGACGCCTCTTACCCCTCAGAATTGCAATAATAACAACACAAAGGTAGTTCAATTGAATAAAGAATTATGTGAAACGACACAGGAATTAAACGGTCTTAATGAGGAGTTACAAGAATACAAAATATCTGTTGAAAGCTTAGAAACCGAAAGAAACTTTTATTTCAACAAGCTCAGAGAGATAGAAATTTTAACACAAAACATTAAAGACCTCATAGAAAACGGGAAACAGAATGAGCTTGATAATATAACCATTACTGAGTTCACATCAAAGCTTCAAAATATTCTATATTCAACTGAAGAAGGCTTCCGGGCAGCTAACGAGTATGAACGCGATGAGGATATTGAAACTTTTTAATTGCTTACCCATTTTTGCAACTGCAGTCATGGTAGTTTCCTCTTTTGAAGCTTGCTACTATTTGCATAACTTTTTGTAGCTAATGAGTAGATTAGTTATTTTTGAACTAAATTGCTGCCGTCTTATAGTGTAGAGCTGCTTGAAGATATATGATATTCAAATCAATTGAATTTTATCATCACTAGTCTTGCTCTTATAAATTTGTAACTGAAATCTCACGTGCTCTGGCCGGAAATGACAGAAACTTTTCCAAAAAAAAAATTTTATTTTTTTATTTTAAATTCTTGTGGCTCTTATAAAAAAATACAAATAAAAGATAGGTTCAACTATTTCTTTAGTCAAATAGTACTTGAAATTCATTCACGGCGGTGTCCATTATATCTATTGGCTCTATATCATCAGAGTAAGGGTTACCCAGGGACACTTGTATTTTGTGATTTGCAATCTGAACTAGAGGTTCCAGACTTCATACTTCCGATAGCAAGAAATAACACATCACGCCTTAAAAAAAAAAGTAAGCAAAAAGCTTTATGGTTATCAAGTTGAATCGACGGTGCCAATAAATATCTTGAATCTGGTAAATCAAAGAGCGTCACCTATAAAATACAAACTGTCTTCCTTGTGAATAAAAGATGACTGCCGGAACTCATACGCAGTATAATTATAATAGGCGTAACTCTGCTACTTCGTCACCATATACAATACCAGTTAAGCACCAACACGGACATAGAAGTCATCAATATGCGACTTCTCCAATTCAATCAAACCAATTTACTTCTTCGAGCCATGGAAGGGGATCTATTTCTTCCTCGGGCCCAACACTATCCAGAGAATTTGTTGTAAGAAGAATAAGTGAAGGAGAGAGTGGACGTTTAAAAGAAGAACTTAAGTGTGAAGCATGTGGTAAGGGTTACAAGCATATTTCGTCATTAGCGAAGCATTTGTGGGAACATACCCCAGAATGGAATGTTACGAAAAAGTTATTAATTTCTAAGCATCAACAGGTTCAGTTGTTGGAGGCAGCGAGTATATTAGTAGGCATGAATGATGGCGCAACTTCAAGAAGGAACTCAGTTTTTCATGAAGAAGAAGACCCTAAATACTCTTCTCCACTTTCCCCATCATTCCCAGGAGAGAATGGTTCTACATCTAAAGTTCCAACACCTCCATCGAATTCCGAACCCGAAAAATTAAATGAAAATTATCATACCTTTAAATATGCATATGGAGGGGCTTATGAAGTGGCGAACGTGCCAAGTGAACATTTCTCTAGATCTCGTTCAGTATCACATTATTCTCACGACTCAATTAGTGAAATAGGCTCTCCAATAAGTGGTGGATTTCTAGAAGGAGCTCATCAGAGCCTGAAAGAGACTGGAGTGAAATCTATTGATATTTCTAACGGAAGCAACAATGGAGACACTTTGAAGTCTCCACCTTCTTCCTACAATTATAATTCAAATATTCCTGCTCAAGAAACTAAGTTTATACCCACTTCTAAAAGTATTAATTGCATAGATGAAAACGTCGACGATGATGCAGAACATTTAGATAATAAGTCCTTGCCCAGTCAGTCGTCTGAAGATGAAGAAGTTTTGGGAAAAATGGAATAAATGATTTAACGGTATCTTGGATGAGAATAAAACTATGAAGATGGTAAATACATAAAAATTTTGAAATCGATTACATAGACTTAATTTAATTCAGTAGAGCTTCACAACCACTAGCGTATACTTTTGTGATTTCGGCTACGTGCTCGGTGTTCTGCATATAATTTATGGATATATTTTCCTTCGAACGTTATACTCAAAATGTAACTTTACTTCTTTAACCATCGAACATGGTCTGATTATTATAGTATCTTGGCTTGATCTGGACTTGATTTTTTTTAACTCTTGTTCGCTGGCTGATCAGATATCTCCATTCTCGATGACCCGTTTTGGTAATTCACTTGGAGCAGGATGTAAAATCTATAATAGTTCTCAAGATTGGTCGAAGGGCAACTTTCGGTCATTCTATGCTTATAGCGACTAGTTCGAAAAATAACAAAGTGTTATCATGGTACATCGATTTGGAAGTTTCTGGTCTTTTGGATCAGATAATAGTACCCATCGGTGTCTCCAAATACACGTACATTTTCTAATCATTTTTATCTACTCTCTTGTGTTATTTGTGTTATAAGTAATTATGGTAGTCTTTTATTTACAGAGATTTGCTATGTCCTTTGGTTTCTACGAAATCATTTTCAATAATGCATGGATTAGGTTTAACTTTTCTATTTCTTCTTAAGACTAACTCTTCGTGTCCTCGTCAGCAATAATAATTTCACCACTTAAAGGCTGTAGCTTCTCAAACCTCTCCTTTAGTTCCATTTGTTGCTTGTGTTCCAAATCATTGGACCTTTGTTTGCTTGACATTTCTTGTCTTTTCGCCTCCACTCTTGCTGCGTCTTTAATGGGGCCCTGTCTGAGCGCATCTCGTTCCAACTTCTGATTAAAATTTATAAAGGCAAAAGCTGATACTGCAAAAAGGCATGATGTCCCAAATGTGATTTTAGAGGCAGTAGACATCTGGCTTCAACTTTTCTCTATGTTCAAACAAATATATCGTGGAGACATTCGAAGTCTTCTGATGGAGCGCTCTTTTCCATTTTGTGTAATCGGAATGATTAGGAAATCCAACAACAGATGAGGCTCCTACTTCGAGGAAAGTGCTGAAGGATAGTAATCTACACTCGCAGTCATATATATTCAAATTAAGGCTAATAATCATTGAGTTTATGGATCCCAGATCAATAATAAGTGACAGTGAATATATTCTTTTCAACTAGAAAGTAAGTAATCTTCGTTTTTTAATTATCAAGGTTAATTTCAGACCCAAGCAAGATGCATTTACTAACTTAATAGGTAGGCGATAAATATAAAGAACTCACTCATTGAATTCAACAATATTTATGGTCAATTAAACCTCAACAAAGTTAATTTCAAACAATTTAGTGAATATGTGCCCACAATTTGACCGGCTGTCGACCACGGTCACTTCTTCAAATACGGGTGATGATTTTCAAAAGGGAGACTGTTCACACAGACCCAGCTTCTCAACAAATGAATCTCAAGTGTCAAATTTGACGAAAAATCTTCTTTCTTCATCGGCTAGTCGTCATGGTAATCAAAGTAATAGCCAACCTAACGATGATAATGTCAAACCATCTCAAGAACAAAATCAACGTGATCTGCAACGTCAATCGCAAGAACAAAATAAGTTGAACCAGCCCGGACATTTGTTACCAGAACAATTACAAAGTCAACTAGAAGAAGAACAAACAAGTCAACAGCCACTTCCGAACCATCCACCCAGCTATAGTGTGTCTGAAATCTCAAATTCGTCTCAAAGTAATAAGTTTGTATCATCATTTGGTCAATCAGGCATGTATTTTAATCAACAGCATCCCCCCTCATATCCAGATCATGGTGCAGTAAATAATAGTTTTACTTACAGAGCTGGCAATAATTCAATGAACTATATTCCTTCTGACCATAATACACCAACAATGGTTAGCTCGTCATATTCTTCCAATCCTCCCCATACACCATCGTTTCAAAACATGAATATGAAAAATAGTAATCATTTTGTTACCCAACCCTATAATCAAAGTCAATCATTTTCAGGAAATCTCAAGCCAAGCGTCATGAATTCTGCTCAAGCAATTCCAACTACAAATGTTTCCATGGATTCTGTTAATTCAAGTTCATTTACAAATACCTCTTTTGCGAATCCATTTTCTCGCCCGGCGACAGTTGCACATTCCCAAAATAAGTTTCCTCATTCATTACCCAATGTTGGGCTGTCCCAAGCAGGTTTTGTACAAGCCCCAACTCCATTTCAAAGATTTTCTTCAATTAATGATAGACAGGTTTCTGATAATGAATCTCTGTCTCAAGAACAATTTCAGCCAGAAGGCACCCAAGGAATTACTTCGCATCCACAATTAATAAACTTGGAACCTGATCACTATATGACTTATAAGGAGTTCTTACATAATTTAAACGTGGAAAGCTCCATAGCTGCCAACGAAAATAATGCGGAGGCTGAGGAGCACTTGAACATTATTGATTATCCGGTTAATGACTTAATAATGATGTTAGCATGCTTACTAACTAAGATCATAGAAGCTAATGATAAATTACATCCTAATCATTTCGACAATACCATTAACATTAGGCACAAATTGAAAGAGCAGAGAAAGTTAAAGAAGCTTCGGAAACTTGAGGCGCAGAAAAAAGCAGAAGGTTTAAATATTAATGACTTCTCTATTAGCTTCGACGATGTTGAAATATCTGACGATGAGCAAGATGAAAAGAAAAACAAATACCTAGCTAACGTATTGGCATTCCATGGAAAAAATGTTCCAGGTATATCTTTGCATGCCTATTTGGCAAGAGTTTTAAAATATTGTCCAGTAACTAATGAAGTCTTTCTATCATTGTTAGTCTATTTTGACAGAATCGCAAAGAAAGCCAATAACCTAAAAAAGCATGAAAATGAGGGTGCTGAAGGCGATGAAATGTCTGAACAGCTTTTTGTTATGGACTCCTACAATATTCATCGTTTAATCATAGCAGGAATAACAGTTTCTTCAAAATTTTTCTCCGATATTTTTTATAAGAACCTCAGGTATGCCAAAGTAGGCGGTCTTCCCTTAGAGGAATTAAATTACCTTGAGCTACAATTTTTATTATTATTGGATTTCAAACTCATGATATCTGTCGAAGATTTGCAAAATTACGGGGACCTCCTATTAAGGTTTTGGAAGCGAGAGCAAGTGACTAGTGAACTTGTAAATCCTGATGTTCATCGCTCTTGATTGCTAAGAATCAAGCATGACTGTGTCACCTATGTGATGTATATATTGAGAGTAAAGATTTTGCTTCGTCAAAATCATGGTAGTGAGGAGCAAATGATCGCACCAATAATTGGAATAAAAAAAAGAATTTGACGCTGGAATATGAGTCTAAAGTGAACAGAGTTAATCTGTGAAGTAAATATTATTTATTTTAACACTTCTTTCCTATCGAATATTATTTGTTGGATCATTGAACGAAAATGTGACTTTTCCTAATGAAAAATATAAACATTGATCTTGTAGACATATAAAACTTAAATTCAGAACCTGTGTGCGGCACACTATTTTCATTTTCGGGCCAAAAATCTTATTCGATCCCGGCTTCCGTGAATTTTGCAATGTAAAATTTGATTACAAACTTTTTCAATCCTTGCTAAGGGTCTTTCCAAGACGACTAGTCAGTAGCAAGCCCATTAAGTAAAGATGACTTCGATTCAAATGTCAGAGCTTCTCAAGCCTTGGACTCCCAGTCTGATACCCACACTAACTGCAACAACTTCCATAAATACTGACCATTATTCAGATTTGGTAAAGACATTAACTTCTGCTACAGAGAGAGTGGCAACTGAAACTGTTAAAGGGAACCTATTTGACCTCTCCCAGATAATAAGAGGTGCAGAAGCCTCTTTGACAGTCTTAAGTGCCGAACGTGTTATGGCGACTGCTACTGCATCTTCGGAGTTATCGTTAGCTTCCCAGGCAATCTTCAATGCTACGGTAAATTTAAAGTCTCTTGATTGGGAAATGAACTTATATTCAATGAATATCAATAGAGCTGGTAATCTTATTCTTTTCATTGCTTTTGCATTATTATTTCTTGCGCACATTGGTTTTTCTGGTTGGTCTAGAAATATCTATATGGGTGTCTGCTTAGGTTGTGGCTGTGGTCTTGAATTAGCAGGGTATATAGCCAGAGCTTTGGCTTATAATGATACTGCTAATGTAGATAAATATCTTTGTCAAATTATATGTCTAACATTAGCACCTGTTTTTATTGCAGCTGGTATCTACTTTTACCTTGGGCAGATAATCGTCTTTCACGGAAGGCAATACTCAATACTAAAGCCAACTTGGTATACATATATATTTGTTTTCTGTGATATTGTGAGTTTGGTTATTCAAGCAGTTGGTGGAGGTATGGCAGCTACTGCCTTAAAGGAACATAACTCGCTGGATCCTGGTAGTCATACTATGTTAGGTGGGGTCGTATTTCAAGTGTTTACTATGAGTGTTTTCTTGATTCTATTGTTTGACTTTATTAACAGGACATTCTTCAAGGCAAATCCAGAAATCAAGTTCTCTGTCAAAAAATTCTTTCAAATCCTTCTCAATACGCCAGAAGGAATCAGGCTAAGAGAGAAATTGGATCCTTATTATAACCCCATTTTCTCTAAAGCAAGGTCTGGAGTATTGTATAAATGGATACCTTTTGCACTCTTGGTATCTACCATATTCGTTTACATCAGATGTATCTACAGAGTTGTGGAATTAGCTGAAGGATGGACTGGAAACTTGATAACACATGAGGTTTATCTTGCGATATTGGACGCGTTGATGATTTTCTTAGCCTGCTTCGTATTAGCAGTTTTACACCCCATGTTTACAATCGGCAAGCTGAAGCTCTCCTTTAGAGAAATTAAGAGGCATGCTGCCACTAAACCTATAGAAGAACAGAGCCAAGAGTCGCAGCCCTTCGATAGTTACAGCAAAGAAATATAATCCTTAAGAGCAAAATTCTTATTTCACATTTCTTATATCTATTCATTAGTTCCCTCTTATGTATATAATTAGTAGAATTGAATTAAACAAGTTATAACACCTTTAATAAATAATCTTTCAAATAAAATCAAATACATCAAACACAATCAGAGCAACTAATAAGTTCTGCTTCTTCTTTCTATGAGCTATTATCTCTATCTTTTGGCCCTTGGAATCCATCCAGGGGCATCCTTTACGCAATAGCTGTCCGCACAACCACAAGGCTTTGGCTTTCCAACATCAGTCTGTGAATCCTGAACAATCAAACATGGGTGGTACGGTGGCACTGAATTTACCTTCTGTTTACCTTTTGGAGGGATGTATGTGTTTGCTAGTAATTGTGATAATCTTCCTGAGTCCATGATGTGTTTTTGATATCCCTCCCTTATCCTGTTTCGGTAAACAGCACTTGCAAAGATATTAGTACCCAAATGGAAAGATAATAGCTTTTCAATGTAATCTGTTGATTAATAGTGTCCTTTGAGTCTACCCTTTCTTCAAATTTTGCTAGCTGCCATATATATATCTTTCAGGTAAAGCTTGACTCATATGATGAAACGGCCGTATACATAAGTGTCACTTGCAACAGATATTCAAACTACTGATAAGAAAATCGCGATAACATCCGATTACCCCTTTAGGTCACTTCCAAGCGATTCCGAAATAAAAACGACCTAGCAACAACAATCTCTAGCAAAGTTACGAAGACGAAATCAATAGCTGAATAGAAAATCACTAGCAATAGTTTAATTAATCAATTACTGACGGTTAAATAATATCCTAACACATCAAATATTTCTGTATCTTCCACGGAAAAAAGAAAGTACCACCATGGGAAAATGGATATTGTAAACATTTATTAAATGAACTAATGACTTCTGAACTTTTCTCTTTCTACAATAAATACTATAGTATGCGCACTCCATGAAACGAAATCCAACTTCTTTGTATCATGCTTCAATAAATCACAGAATATATAAATAAGATAGTCAAACAAGAAAAATAGCGCAAATGGCACAAAACGAGAATGAAAGATAATGTATGCTTAAGTTCTTTCATTCTATATCTGTCTATCATTAAACCTACTGGTGATAGAACAAATCGTTCAGCCTTCGCTCTTCTTGCAGCTATATGAACTTCCAGCTAAAACTGTTCTTCAATGTAGTAAAAGTAGCATTTCTTGTAATGTAAGCGCAATTTTGGAAAGAAATCGAATTTGCAGCCTCACTAATTCCTAGAACTATATGCTAATTTTATTTATAGATTAAAGCACAGGGAAAGGATCCTACGACATCTTGCTGCTAAGTTGAAGTAAAAAGTCTCAGTATTTTAGTGATCTGAACATAGTTGGGACTGAAGATCTTATTCTTTCAGCGCCCCCATTTCTTTTAGTTAAAGAGCGAAATGGTATGCCCTCAAATATTTATAAGAGGCTGATCTACAGTTAGCCTTTAAAGCATGCTTAATAAATTCGACCCCCAAACCTTCTGCAGTACCCCCATATGCCTCTCACAAATCTAGATAAAGTTATTCCTGAAAAAGAGCTGGTAATGAAAGCATAATGAAATCTCATGATATATTTTGACTGATAGCTTATCTTGAATTTCGGTCTGTACTTGTTTTCTCTTTTAGAAGGAAGTCAAAACCTATCAAGATATTACATTCAAATATAATACTAACGCACTCCTATCCATATTCACTCTTTCTTGCAAGGTAATTCAATGTAATCGAAATCTTCAGATTTGCGTAATGGGTTGAAGAACCAACTAATTAGAATCTAGCCAAAATCTATGGATTTGTTTTAAATACCTTGTAACGAACCATAGAAATCTGAGAGACAAACTCATTTTAAGAGACTGGAATGACAATTTGCGAGCCAACGGCTGTTAATTGATTGTTCGATTTGGAGATGCGCTCTAATTACACTATTGACATGCATTCGCATCTTTAGTAGAGATAACAGGTTCCTTTGGAATGACATGCTGTAATCAATTGCGACAATCGTGATTGAAGCTCGAAGATTTGACTGTAGAGACATGATTTTTAACTGCTAAACATCATATGTGTGGTTGCATTCTGCATCTTCGAAAGGCACTTCCGAAGTCGGACAATTTAGAGTGTTTCAACTTTTACTTCAACAGATTATACACTAAGATCAATATGAGGATACGTACAACGCTTGCAAGCATCATCAATATTGCATATACTATCAATCAAGTGTTTGCTCTCCCAACTAGGGAGAATTCAATTGACATCTTGAATAATCAGATCCCACTTCAGATTGATGTGGTACCCAATATTCAGGAAGCTGCTAGAGTAGCTAGAACATTAGTGTCTAGGGAATCCCTAGTCAATGTTAATACTTTCCAAACTCTAGAGTCAAATTCTGAAGTCTCTCAAATACCTGTGTCTTCCATGGAATATTACGCAGATTGTGATGGTGACGGAGATCCTTATTGGCTTGTGGTGGATATTGGATCTACTTTCCGAAATATCGAGAAGGGCTCTAGCTACACATTCACTATTCGGGTAGGAGACCATCCTTTAGGTGAAGACGTGGACCCATCTTATCCAGGCAGTATTAAGCATTCGCCCGCTGGTTCACCAAGAATCAATTTGAGAGGGAAGTTGAAAGATGTGACGTTTGAAAATCCGTCTGAACAACTCAAATTGGAAGCTTGTTTCTTGAAGAGGCATCCAGATGCAAACGCTTGGCTACCACGAAATAAGATCAGTCCTCATAAATCACATTGGGTAAAGTTTATCGTTGATGAGGTTTATATGGTTGGGGGATTCGGTGGCTTAGGTTATATTGGAACTATAAAAGGAGATCTTTATCATAAGGCAGAGATAATCGAATCAAATTAGTGATCAAATTGCGGTTTCTTGCAAAAAGATGGAGTCTACAAGCAGAGTAAAATGATGTTGATGTATGCACATTAAATAATTTTCGTAATATTCGTGATAACCCTCTTTTGGACCGCTATTCAGTTTTAATAACCAATTCACTTATTTGAGATTACATAGTTGGTACTTTAATGCTTAATTTGTTTTATTTGTGAACATCGCAATTATGTAGATATAAATATATTCTCTGCAAAGAATGATAAACCTTGAGTGACTAATTTAGTTATCCAATTCTATAAATTGCGATGACCTTGAACATTTTTGGAGTCTCATTGGATGTCAGGAGGTGTGAGCTGAAAGTTTCACATTAGTTTATAGTTATAACTCAATATATATTCACTAAGATTTAAAATTAAAGCGAATATTTGCACTACGAATTAACATAGGAACAAATCCTATATTCGACATATTCTGATAGACTGTTACTTATTATGCTTGAAATTATGGATTTATATAATGGAAACATTATCCTCTGGAACTAAGCCATAAGACATAAATTGCTATGCGCTCGACTTCGAAATCTAATATTATTCCTGGTATTCTTAATGACATTTTTGGTCTTGTTATCAAATAGTTAAAGCATCACCGTTAGATGTTGTATAATCAAGAAATATCACCACCTTGAATTGTATCGCTATATTTAATGGTATTAAAAGTCTCCCTTCCTCAATCCAAAGTATCCATCTGGAGCATTCGATGCATCCAATAAACTAACTTGTCCCAAACCACCATCGGTACCAGCATAAGATACTTCATTTCCCCACCAGTTTACGTCTTTTTCATGATACTGAACAGCAAAAAAGATGATAATACCACCAAATGCAACACCAGCATCAAGGGCAGATGACAAGATATAGTTATATTTCTCCCACCATGCACTAAATCTTTTTTTGATATAGTGATTGAAGGCAAAGCTGACATAGAGACCAGGAAGGAAATAGCTTAAATTATAGGGGGCATAATTAAATAACCCACCAATAACGACTGCTGGCTGGAACCAACGAGTTTGTTTGTAAAAGTAACGTCTAATGGCAAGACACACAAGAGAAAGCAAGAATCCAATGAGGAAACAATAAGGTAATACTGGATATAGTTTATTGAACACTTTCTTTGGTCCAATAACACCCCAAAATACTGAAGAAGAATAGTAAGAAACTTCACTGGGACAAGTGAAGTTGTTTGCCTGCTCATCTGTGCAAATTCCCTTAAGGTTATAAATTTCCCAGTTTATGACAAGCAAAGATACTATGATTTGGAAAATAGTTCCCAGAAGTTGACCACGGAAAACAGCCCTTGGTGGAATTTTTGAATAGTGTGCCATTTTTTGATCGTACACATATTGTTGAGCTTGACCAGTAATATTGAATCCCAAAGCTTTTAAAAACATCAAAGCATCACCGTTTCCTGGTAATGCATATCCAATAATCAATTCAACTAAAACTTCAAGAGTGAAATAGTACCCGGTAATAGCGTAAATAACACATAATGGGATTACAAACACCGCGTTGATACCAAGCATCAAAAAGATTCCCCAAACGGGGGTATTAGCAGGATAAACTTTCACGCAAACAATCGCAAACACAAGGGCGATTAACATTATAACTATAAAACACCACTCTGGAACTTCTTTATAACGAGACATCATTCGAGAATGTGGGTCATTGAAACGTGCGTAACTTGATGATTTCAAATCAGTAATCAGATCTTTTAATGATTTGAGCGAGTTCCAGATACCTTTACGTTCCGTGAAGAAAACGTATGGAATCATGAATGTATAAAGAGCACAATTGGCACCGTAAACCAACAAGTTACCAGCACATAAGTATGGCGGACCATATTTTTTGTACTTAGCCTCATCTAGCTTTCCATTTGTAAGTACGCTTTGAACCTCATAAAGCTCACCTGTATTTGTATAAATGTTGTTATCATTAATCGGAAGATAAGCGGTCCATTTATAATTACTATAATAAAGACCGATAATAACGATGAACCCGATGAACATTCCTATCATCATATTTAAATAAGTATAGAATGGAAATGCCAAGGGAAGCCAATAACCAATGATATTCCAATCAAAACTACTAATTGGGTTTAAACCAAGACCTTGAATTGATCCTGTAACGTTTGCCAAATTGAAATTATCTGGTTTGATCCAAGTCATCCAGTTAAAGTATGATAATGCTTGAAATAAGTAATCAGGAATCCACATGTATAAAAATGAAGAAGAAAACACGATGAAGAAGAGTTTATACCGAGTAATTGTCCAGCCATTGATATTTTCTTTCTTCTCTTTCTTCAATAATGCTCGATTAAGGGCGAGAGTAGGCAAAATAGTTGGCCAAACAGCACGTACTGGGTAAATAACTATCTTTCTAAGAATACCTGCAAATCCAAAACCAAATAATTGAGTTGCAAGAGAAATTAAAATTTGGTAGCCAGCTGTAATCCAAGTGTTACCATAAAAGACACTTAGTTTTTCAACATAAAAGTTGTAACCAACATACATACCTCCAATTGCTATGTCAAACAAAACAGTTGCAAACATTTGTTCTTTATAAGTCCAAGGACCAGGGTTTAAAGAGTGTCTAGTACCAAACAAGGTAAACCCCCAATCTGGTAAAATATATTGAAGAGTAATTCCACATGGATACATTAGCATTTGACAAACCGAAGCTGATAATAAATGGACGGCTGCCTACGAGAGAAGAGCTCGTTGACCCCAGTACCAATGATACACCAAACGAACCCTAAGAAATAGGCACGAATAGTTTCACATGGGATATTTGGATCGTCCGTTGGTGAAGAAATTGCACGCACTTCTGGATAAGGAGAGTGGTATTCATTCAAGGCAGCGTACATCTTCACTTGAAAAGCCCAGTCATCATAACTCATCCCTAAGTCATTGTTATAACCTTTTTCAATTTTTTCAATGAATTCAAAATCATCGTAAGGAAAATTTGGATCATCATTATGGTCTTTAATAACTCGTGTTAAAATCTCAAGCGCTTTTTCTAAGGGCAATTCTTCAGTTTTTCGATAAAGATACTCTATATCAGGAATAGTGGAGTCGGTAGTTAAAACATCAGCATGCCCTAATTTTTCATAAAGCTTTTGCTTATAATCCTCGCTAATAGGAACAAACTCATCTTTCGATTCTTCCTGTGTGAATTCTCTTTTTTCATCAAGCTTGTCCTCAAGCTTTTCTTCAGACATTTCGCTTGTTGCAGAAATAAATGAAGTTGAAAACAAAAGAGAGCTGTATTTAAATAATCAAAAAGATCTACTACATAGTTCGATTTATCAGATGAGGATTAGGAGAAACGACTTGAATAATACGAGTTAGTAAAATGGAATGGCTTTCTAAATGCGCAAGGTCGGAAGTTAACCACCAATAGCATTACAATAGAGTATTTTTTTTTACGTAAATGTAGAATTTTCCAGAGAGAAAAATTTCTGGAAAATTTTAATGCCGCCCGAGTAATGTTATTCATGTAGCCTCTACTGTAAGGGTTTTAAGCATGCAGCAAATGTCCGCTCTCGAGAGGTTGAATGAACTATTCGAAAGTCAGTCCGAATCTCTTTCTAGTCTCGGTAATGACGGGAGGAAGCTGCTCTTAACGCAAGCTTAACAGTTACAATTATCTTTAAGATCTACCATCCCGCGCGCATAAGATTTACTATAGGCGAGATTACATAAGCTTGAGTGGCTTACGTGTGGGACTGAATCTTCATAGGCTCTACTGATGGAAGCTCGCCTTTTAACAAGGCTCAGATAAAGGAGTGACAGAAATTGACGCAGAAACTCTAGAGCTGTGAAAGTCATTTACGGGTGACGATGATCATATTGCTGTGAGTGTATGATTTCTGTAGCTTGAAACTCAAATATTAGAGGTCGAGTAACTGGGCTTTTGAAAAAAACGCCTTTAATGGCGAGATCTCCGACCTGAGCAGACAATTATTACTATTGGTGCTAATTGTAGATAAAGCTTGAATTACCAACATCTCAATTCTAAATCAAACTGTTAAATTAGAATTCGAAAAGACGGAACATATCCAACCCAGGATTATAGAAAACCTTTTATAGATGGAATTGATAAATTTGATAAGGTCCAATAATAGAAAAGGTTTAATTCTCTATCAATAACGCTCTTAACCGTAAGTACACGGCATTTCTAGATATTGCTCTTATTCAGAAGTATACAAGTTCCTTTAGAGAACACAGATCGCTTCTGAATTACGTGACATATTGCTTGCTCTTTCACATTAGTGTTGCCCAATTGATTGAATAAGTAATGTTTGGTTAAAATTAAACTTGATGGCAAAATCTTTTAAAGAAGAGTTACATTAAAGGTATTCAGAAGCTGCGGAATCAGTTTCGTTATATAAAACGCTTGAGAAATCAGCTCCCGGCTTATTCAATGCTCCCGGCTATTCAATGAGTAACATTCGTTACATGATCTGTGTCGTTTGCGACATTTTATGATTTTTGGTGATGATGGGGTATTTTAAGATGCACCCAACGGTCCGTTTCACTGCCCAAGGTACGCAAATACAGTGCTTTGCGATGTGGCCAATGAATTTTCTACAACGAATATCTCTTTCGATATAGCTATTCATATGTGGGAAACTTTTATTAAGAGCTTATTGGAACCACAATTGGAACCACAATTGGAACCACTCAATGAGCCGTTTATGAGATTATACATGTCAACTCAATCAACATCGTTTTTAGCGACACCTCATGAGCAGGTAGATATCTTGTGATATAATGCATCCCTGCGCTTGCTGCACAGGTACCAACTTGAATATTCTTGGCTAAGTTCTTGTCGCAGTTCCATCTTCGGTTAAAACAGATATGCAGTTTTTCAGTTTTGACAACTTTTGGCTTCATCGATATGTTTCCTAAATCGCTTCGATTTGCAATTGCAAAACACTTCCTAAGCTATTTTACACTTCTTGACCCCATGGTTCGAATGAAAAGCTCAAGAAAAATTGATACTTGAGATGGCTCGTATTTTTCTACATAAAGACTTATTCAACACAAGTTATGACCCTTTCAATCGTTCTAACTATGTAAAACCTAAATCAAACTTGGTGCCTTTCACTACACAAAATAATAGATAACTTCCAAAAGTATGTGGATGTATTAAAGCGTTAAAGTAAGAGATATTTTGGTTACCATCAAACCAGGACTAAGTATTACAAGTTTCTGTTTCCCTATTTAATTTATTTCTTACCGGTCTTCTTAGCTGCCTTCTTCTCCTTCTCTTGTTGATCTTTCAAGACCCTCTTAACGATCTTTTGTTCTTCAATCAAGAAAGCTCTAACGATTCTTTCCTTAACACAACCAGCACATCTAGAACCACCGTATGCTCTTTGCACGGTCTTGTGGGTCTTGGAGACTTGAGCGTATTGTCTTGGTCTCAAGGTAGAGATACCTGGCAATGCACTACCACAGTCACCACATTTGACTCTGGAAGCTTGCTTCTTGAGATGCTGAGCAACTAATTTTCCACCTGGAGTCTTAACGACTTTGACCTTGTTAGATCTGGTGTTATCTAAATATAAGTTAGTATTTGTCACTATTGATGGTAATTTATGCTTAAAGGGAAAACATGGTAGCCCGATAGAACAGAAGAACTGAGGTTTTCACAATCTTTAAGTTTAGAAGTTTCAAATGCAACTTGATGCGAAATTAACATATTCTTCAAACGATTTCATCTCCCAGTGACAACTTTACTCAATAAGATATGTAAATGCAACAAAGAACTCGGTTTGAGTCTCCGCCAGTCTCCTTTTTGAAGATAAGCATTTTGATATTTAAGGAGCGTTGTCGTTAAGGACATCGAACAATTTCTGCAATTATAGTCGATCATTACACCTCTAAGCCCACTGTTGCAGTTCAGAACCATTCATAACTTCGGAGCATCAATCACTACTTTTGTTCATTATTCATAGTTCCCATAATTTCCATTCAAGCAACGCGGCATTATCTGAATTAAAACATACAAGGATTTCTTCTTCTGTAAGTAATACGTTGAGCCATTTCTAATATACTATGCTATAGTCAACTGTGAAAGAAGTGAAGCTAACAAATTTTATGAATTGGAAAATTTCACGCTCTGAGAATACAGGCTTGAGACTTGTGAAAATTTTTGTTAATAGGATAGTAGTGCGCACACAAAACAATCAGATCACGTTAACACTTCTTGGAAAGGGCTGCCGACCTTACAGAAACGCAATTAGACCGGATCTGCCTCAAAAGACCTTAAGCTCTTTTGTTCCGGACTCTTGTATACTAATCCTGAAAATGTGTTGTAGTAGGTCTTTATGACGTACCATTTTGAATAGAATTAAAGATTGAGGAATAGAGTCTTCTTCTAGCATTAAAATGCTACAAATAGAAAGGGGCTTATATTGTTTTGTAGTATATAAGTTTATCATAATTCACCCTAACGTTTAAACGAAAACTGCAGTTTCATATAGGAAGTAAGCTTAGAGCTTACAACTTATTATCGTCTTTTTCAACAGCTACGACTTCCATCTCTAAGTCGACACCCAAAGGAAGTTCCTTAACTGCAACGCAGGACCTAGCAGGCTTGTGATCCGAAAAATATTTACCGTACACGGAATTGAATTCGCCAAATTGTGCTTTCATATCCGTCAAAAAAATATTCGCCTTTACGATATGTTTAAGTGAAGAATTCGATGCCTCTAGTATATTTGAGACATTTTGAATAACTTGCTCTGCCTGCTCTTGAATTGAAGGATTTGCACTCAACGGTTTGTTCTGAGGTGTATAAGGAATTTGACCAGAAACATAGATAAATCCTGCGTTTGGTTAGCAATTTGTCAATAATTGTTGTTTACAGCTGATACTTACCATTTACTTTAATGGCCTGAGAGTAAGATGCTGCTGGTGGCGGCGCATTAGCAGTCTTGACCTATTGCAGTGTTAGTAATTTCTCCTTAGAGCATATATGAACTGATCCTTTCAAATGGTAGCCAAATCCTATTACTTTTCGTTCTTGAATAAAATACATACAGGTGTGATTGTAGAATTGAATCTTTTGGCTGACATTAGGTTTCTAGATATAGTTGAACGCAATTGATTAGAAAACATAGTTTCCTTTTATAAGTATAAGTTGGAAAGTCTTTTTAGGAAGTATTCTATATGACACATAATCGATTTGATCCGAACTGAATTGCAAAATTTCATTGCACAGAATTGATTCTTCTAGATTGAACTTGAGAGCTAAAAATATAACAGGTAAGTTTACATTTTATTAAGTCTATTATACATTACAAATTGAAGTTGAACAAGTCAACTATGCTCCAGCTGCCTTCCGAGTGAAAGTCAGGTTATTTTCCGCTATTCGTGAACTTCACCTCACCATTGAGGAACTGATCATTGAATTCAGAAGTGGAGGTTGCACCTAATCCAGGTAAATCAGTTTCCAAACCTGCCGTCAATAGAGCATCAAGCTTCTCGAAAAGTGTTTCTGCTAGGTATTCAATCTTGCATAGAGTGTCAAAATGGTTCAAGAAGAACTTGAAATCACTTGAAATGTGCTCTCCTTCCAGTAAGGTTAATTCAGTCACTTTAGCGGCATTGGAATAGCCAGATATAATAAGCTTTATATGGTGCTCGATTCTCATACCGAGATTACCAATGATACTCAAGTGATCAGGATTTTTGTATAAATCATCGGTAATTTCTGAAGTTGAAAGTAGGGAAAATTTGTCGATTAGATTGGCAAGATCTTCTGAGTCGTAGTGTACCATAGGCGTGACATCATCATGACTTGGGGGTCTTTCTATATCATAATTGGCCGTCTTAATTTTGAAAAATAACTCACGAGCTTCGGGTAATTTTCCGATCCAGCTTATAAGCAAAACTTGTATATCGTTAGAATAGTCATCTATGTCGTCGTCTTTATTCCCTTTGTTTTTCGCACCTAGGGTAATAACACCAATTTTGATTAATTGATTGATCATTAGGCAAATAAGACTCAAATACTTCTTGGCAATAGATTCTGCTAAAACAATCTTATATCCGTCGTCCATATGTATCCCTTCTGTCGCAGAAAGATAAAGACTACAGTTTGATAAGAATTCATGAAGCAACATCAGCCTTTCAACATCACTGAGTAAAATTTGACCACCTTTTCTAGAGAACTTATAAGGCCTTTGCCTTTCATCACTACCTCTCAACCCAGACAATAATTCGAACACGTAGTCAATTAATAGTGTAGATAAATTAATATTATGAGTTAAGAACCATATCAAAACCCTCCTATAACCTTTACACATGAACAACTCATCAAATACACATCTTGCCAATTTGTTATTATTATGAAGAAATATTTCGGCATTAGTTATCTGAAATATAGGAACGATCAATTTGTTTTTATTCAGGGTCGTTTGGATTGCATCGTCCGGTGCCACACTTGACAAGAATTCATAAAATTTATCAGGAGTTATATCATTTTTGACACCATCAGCCTCATCCTTTATAGCCTTCGCAATTGTATTAAGCAACGCTTGTCCAATCCGACTTTCAGTAACCAGCTCATCTTCAATGGAATTAGTCTTCAAAAACCGTAAAGTTTCTACTAACTCCTCCCATTTCCCAAAAAAATCATCAGAATCCTCTTTTTTGTCAAGCTTTTTAAAGTTCTTCACGCACAGCAAGAACCAGTCCTGAAAAAACGCATTTTCGTCTCTTGGAACATCTCTCCAGTCCCGTCCAAATTCATCAAAATTAATCGTAGAAGTATCTTTTGATCTAACTGCTGTTGTCACGACACTTTCTTCTGCTGGTGTATGCGTCTTTTTGGCTTCAGGTTCACCTGAATCCTCTTCTTTTTCAATAATGTCCAGCCACTCATCATCTGTATTATCGAATCCATAATCGAACATATACCTAATATCTTCTTCAAATCGGTCATCATACTCTAAATCAATCAATAAATCGCCAATCTCGGAAATTGGTGTATTCTGAGCTATTATTCTTTTCTTTTCCTCCTCGCTCGAATCGGGCTTATCTGTTGCTTTAATAGTAGATGTGAAAGTTATTCCACATTTTACAATTAACAATGCAATTACCACCAACCGCATATCGATCAGTAATGCACCTCCATTAACTTTCTTACGGCCCAAAGGTTGAATGAAGTTTAATAAAGTTTCATTCTTCAAATCATCTTCCAGATCTGTATCTTCACTGTGAGATACGGGTAGTTTCTCTTTTAATAACAGAGACAGATTTTGATTTAAAATACTTCCCAAGACAAACCTTATAGCACTAGAGCCATTTACAGTTTGATAAACAATCTCCGGGATTTCAAACTGATCATCTTCATGTTCATTTTCAGCTTCAACTTTTCTATCAATTTCCAAGGCCAAAATTATGATGTTTGTGTGACACTTCCAAAGCTTTATGAAATATTGCAAATACGGGTTCTTACTTAGATTTCCTTGACAAGATTTCGGCGAAACCATTTTGTGAATTGAAACGACCAATATGCAAACTATTGAATAAACGATTCTTAATTCTGAATCATTCAAGCCAGGTGAAGGTACCCATTCAAGTAATTTGCTAACCCAATCTCCTTCATTATCCACATATCTGAGCTTTAGCTCGTCATCTGCATTTATTGCTCTATTAACTAAAAGGAGGAGCTCGAAAAACCGCATTGACATACCAAATTTGCAAGAATTAATATCTATTTCTTCCTCTTTTCCTTCAGCCTCAGCTCGACCGCCGTCAAAGTGTTTCACATACTCTAGATCTACGTACTTGGGGTATGCAATAGCGATGAGCAAACTTGATATGGAATCTACGCTGAGAATGAAGTCATCCGATTCCTCTGGTTGAGTGAATGGATCCACAAGTGCCCCCACTGTCAAAAAGATATACCACAATAATTCATCCTCCTTAGTGAGCTTAATCCATTTACCTATTTTTTCATGCCTCTTTATGAGATTCTCACTAAATTCGCGTAAAGGGAGCGAGAAATCTACCTCTAGCACATCCTCATCTTGTCTACTTTCTGATTCGGAATCCAGCATATCATTTCAATTTTGTTATTCACCTATAACCATGAAGAATGTCAACTAAAGTCGAAGAATATGATCAGAATACAGGATCTATATCAAAATTGTGTTCATGAGAGTATATGAATATTCGTCGCGCACTACTTATAGTAACTTCTATTAAAGACTTGTTGAAGTCCTCTCCCAAAGATACCTCTAACTTTCCTAGGATCCCTTCTAGAATATGCAACAAGTATTGCCAAACTTAATGCAAATGCAAATGTTTCAATATTCAAGTTTCTTTCGGAAGCCTCTGAGGGGACAATAGTACCCAATGCTCTGGGCGCTACGAACAACGCTAATTCCTTACGACGCTGAGCTGATTCAATAAAGCTACTAAAACCACATAATACAGAACCAGCAGCTGGTCCAACTGTTATATCCCAACGGGTCTTAGGTACACTTGGAAATAACTTTGGAAAAATTCGCAGTCTAGCGAGACAAACTGCGTACCAATATAATCCAATGAATGCTCCCAAAAAGAAAGACGACCTGAATGTAGATTTGATAGATCTTATAATTCTTGATTTCATCTTTGCATTTTTTATTGGAACTAAAAGCATCAATGCATTCAAGGGCCCGTAAATCTTCATTGCAAAGGAGAATCCTCTCAAAAACCTCCATAACGCGTGAACCTCGCAACTATTTGTCTTGAAGGCATGAACTAAATTGCATTTCATTGGTTGATTTTTAACAAAATTTCCTTCGCTAGGATCTACTTTATGTCTTAAACAATATTGTTCGAGTACAAGGGATGGAGTACCATACTTTATAGTACCTTCATGTAGACCCTTCAAAGCAGCAAGAATTTCGACGTCCATATTAGCTGCTGAAGTTATCCATTTGCAATAGGCTGGTGGTAGTGAATGAGGTCGGTAAAACCATGAAAACATGATAAAGGAGCATGATACGATAAAAAGACAGGCATCACCATATCCTGCAATTCCTTTCGGTGCTATCATACCTAAGCTTGAAGAGAGCGCTGTATCCAATGCTCTCGTGACGACTAACAATGTTAGATCCAATGACCAGTTCCGCCCGTAACCAAGGATGTGCCCCTGATATCGGGGAAAAGCAATTAGTGCTGAAACGAAGGATGAAATGAACGTTGAGAAAAATAAGCTATTAATTGGGCTGCTTGATAAACCAGACCTCTTAATCACATAATATACAATAGGTTCCAAGATATTAATACCCCCAACCAAAAAAGCCGAGAGCATTGGAAATTTCTTAGAATGAAGCGCTCTAGTCAATATATTGTACAAACGCTGAGGTATCTTGTTATATTTCTTCTTCCTTAGCGACACTATCACGCAGTTTAACACTCGTGGAAGTGTCACATACAAGTATGCAATTAAGAATGCCTTCAAGGTTGGCTTGCCTATCCTGTCGTTCAATAGTTTAATTAGTAGCTTAAACGTGGCTCTTTGTGGGGACCTACTCCAGATACCACCTTTTATTGCAACAGCACTCATGCTTTATTATTTTCTTTTTTTTTATTTCTCTTGATTCAACAACTGATAGTGGTTATAGCAGTAACAAGACAATCACAAAAGACAAAATGCTGCCATCGTTTTCTTCTCTTCTCTCTTCTCGTAAGACCAACTGAGGATATTCTTATATGAAGACGTTGCAGTGAGGACTTATTTACTCACGTGATTATGAACTAATTGTTTTTCTTCAGATCAACACAATGTCCATGGAAGAAAAGCAGTGCGTTGGCAAAAACTCGAACGATCAGTTGTTCTTTCCCGTTTGCTATTAAATCAATTACAATTTTGTGACTTCAGCTGTCTGTTCAGAAGCGCATTGAACACTTGGTAGTTAAGCGGAGATTCAAAAAAAGAATTGATCGAGATTGTTGTTTGAAGGAGGCGGAAATCATTATTGACGCAATAACTTAAAACAAGCTCAGATTCACAACAGATACTTCACAAGATACCAAGTCGAAGCGACATATAAAATTACAGGTTACTTGAATTCAATTTTATTACCCTTTAGAAGCTTAGACGTCGAGGTAATTACAAAAGATACGCTTAAACTAAATAAAGGTCCAGAAATATGGTGAAGGTCGAAGAAATCCTAAGTACTTCAACCTTTGCGTGGAGTCAAGGTAACTTGCCTTTACTTGCAACGGGGACAGTCGCAGGAGCAGTTGACATAAACTTTGATTCATCTTCCACTCTCGAGATATGGGATATTTTTTCATCACAAGATAAAAAAGCTCCAATATTTACTGAAACTGTGGATAATAGATTCTATGCCTTGGCATGGTCCAAACCATTTGACGGAAGGCCTATGGGGTTATTAGCTGGTGCATTTGAAAACGGGGCTGTTGAGATTTGGGATGCAGAAATTTTAATTAAGACCAAAGATTTGAAAATATCGTCGATTTATAAATCATTGAAGCATACTGGTCCGGTCAGATGTTTACAGTTTAACCCAAATCAAGATCATATTTTGGTTTCAGGTGGTTCGCATGGCGAGATATATATCTGGGATACAAAGAATTTTACTGAACCTGTCTCTCCTGGAAAAGCAATGACACCAATGGACGAGATCACGAGTGTTGCTTGGAATAGGTCAGTCGGCCACATCCTTGCCACTACTAGTAATGGAGGTTTCACTTCTATTTGGGACTTAAAGTCAAAAAGAGAAGTCTTACACTTGTCTTACAATGGACCAAATGGTAAATCTAATTTTTCGCATGTTGCATGGCATCCAACTCAATCAACTAAATTGGCAACAGCAAGTGACAGTGATAACTGTCCTTCAATCCTAACATGGGACTTGAGAAATTCAAATGCTCCAGAAATGATCTTAGAAGGACATAAAAAAGGTGTTCTCTCTTTGGATTGGTGTACTCAAGATCCTGAATTACTACTTTCAAGTGGAAAAGATAATAACACATTTTTATGGAATCCAATTAAGGGTGAAAAGTTAGGAGAATACCCTACTACGGCTAACTGGGCTTTTCTCACCAGGTTTGCACCAGCAGCGCCTGATATTTTCGCAACTGCATCTTTTGATGGAAAAATTGTTGTACAAACTTTACAGGATACGTCTCCTCCAATAACCACCAAAGTTTCATCCAAAGATGATGATCTGTTCTGGAACGAAATATCAGTTTCTGAAACACAACAAGCAGTCTTTGAAAAGCAGCAAGCACCTTCTTGGCTCAAGAATCCTTCAAGTGTATTCTTCGGCTTTGGCTCAAAAATCGTCACAGTGGGTGAAAATACCGATGGGAAGTCTGTAGTTAAGATTCAAAAGTTTGCTACTAGTTCCCTGAATTTATCGGTAAAATTGAGCGAAGCATTAAAAAATGGGGATTTCAAATCATTAATTCAAGATAAATTGAATGGACCGTTTTTGTTGGAAAGCGATAGGCTTGATTGGGAGCTTCTCAATAAGCTATCTGACCAAGGAAAAGAGAAGTTATTTGAGCTTGATTTAGACAAACAAGAGTCAGATCCTTGGATTAACGGAAGCTCTAAGCTTGATACTTCTACAATCACAGATGACGCTTTCTTTGACAAGCTCGGAAATGGGGTGACCAATTCAGAGGATTATGTCCCAAGTGGACCCTTTTCCTTATTCGACTCGACGACTCCTAATGATGAAAAAAGATTAATCAAGTTGCTACTTAATAATAAGGTTGATGATGCTATTTCAAGTTGTTTAGAACAAGGTAAACTTTTAGAGGCATTAATTCTAGCATTGGATGCATCTGATGAAGCGAAGCAAAAGGCAAAGGCTGGCTTTTTTAATAGCAAGAAGGGTGATCGATTAGCTAGGTTGCTTTATAATGTATCTCAAAAGAATATCACCGATCTAGTTTCTTCCGCTGATGCTTCAAATTGGAAAGAAATAGCGACTGCCATCACATCCTTCTCGACAGATGAAAGTGACTTTAGCTTGAAAATTAATGAGTTAGGAGATAGAATTTTCGCCTCGAATGATCAAGACAAGAGAATTAATGCAATCTCTTGCTATTTGGCAGGTAATGGTCTTGATAAAATTGCAAATGTATGGCTTTCGGAATTGCCTGAATTTGAACAACATTTACTTCAAGGTAATTCGGATATTTCATCTCCTTCAGAAGCTCATTTTGAAGCTTTAAACAACTT
Source organism: Priceomyces carsonii (assembly GCF_900007245.1). Lineage (NCBI taxonomy): Eukaryota > Fungi > Ascomycota > Pichiomycetes > Serinales > Debaryomycetaceae > Priceomyces > Priceomyces carsonii. Next base: position 981,226 of record NW_026946679.1, on the reverse strand, counting down.
TGTTGAGAAAATCGCTACGTACAGATCGCTAACTAACATGTTATCTGAAATTTCCGGACCTTCTATTGAGCCCATTGCGAAAGCGATCTTAGAGTATACCAACCTAGTAGCCAGTTTTGGTCATTTTGAGTTGGCCGAGAAGTTCTTGCTGATACTACCAAGTGAATTCACAGGTAACGAGAAAGATCGTATTGTAAAGGCCCTTGATACAACATCGAAGACGTCTTCGTCAAATTCTAAGCATGCCAATCCTAGGATTGGGTCTTCAAGAACAGCATATGCAAGACCTATGTTTAACTCCGCAGGACAAAATAACGCCGCAATGCAAAATTCACCAAATATCTCACACAAGTCATCTCTGAGGCATTATCCCATCCCTTCTCAGGCAGTGGCAACTTCTGTCGTGCCACCAGTTATGGGAGCTCCAGTGGCTCCCATGAGACGATCAAGTGCCGTCTCCAATCCTTCGTTACCCACGCCTGGAGTTACTAATCAATATAATAGGAGTGTTTCATCTAATCCTTATGCTAGAACTACAAGTAATAACCCATATGCTCCTTCCAGTGCCATTTCGAACCCTTACAAACCAGCTAATGCTCCTTCGGCTACTGAGCCCTTAAATAGTGCTCAAACATCGCCTCTACCTCCTCCAAGGACAAATAAACTGGAAACAGAAGGTTGGAATGACTTGCCTAATACTTTCAAGACAAAAGCAACTGCACCAGCTCGTAGAGCAGCAGCACCTGTGGAGCCTTCTCCTTCGCCTACACCTTTTTCTGGTGTTCAGCTGCCTCCTATTGCTCAAAAGAGGCCATCTATGACTTCAGCTTCAAGCGGGTTATTGCCGCCACCGAGAAGAGGGATAAGTCGCACTAGTTCAAGAGCGTCGCTAGCTGGAAATCTAGGTTCTTCCGCAGAGGTCTTACCGCCCCCACGTCACGCTTCAATAAATAATCGCTATGCTCCACCTTCAAGTGCTACTCAAGAAGGTTTGAATGGATCAGCAAATATAAGTGCTCCTTCAACGCCTGCTCTTGGTGCACCGCCAGCACACTCCAACTTGACACCACGAGGTTCATTCGCAACGACTAACGCGCCGCCGAAGAATCCATACGCTCCTCCTCCTCCTCCTCCTGCAACAGGTGCCATAAGCGCTGGTAACTTTTCCCCTAATGTGTCTAGAGCTTCAGTTACCGCTCCTCCCAAAAATCCTTATGCTCCTCCTCCTGGAGCTGAATCTCCGAGACCAACTATTCCTGGAGTTGCCCCACCTCCTGTGAGAGGAGGGATCGCACAACCTCCTTACCATCATAATCAGCGCAGTTCTCTGCAAGTGGGTAGTAGGCCCCTATTTCCTCCGCCTCCAGCGAGGTCCGTCCTGAGTGCGTTTTCTCCTAGTGGTCAAATACCACATCCACCCGTTTCGTCTAATCCGATATCGCCACCGATTAAGGCTGGTATGGTACCACCACCAATTCACACGTATGGTCAAGGAAGTAATGCGACAGTCGCGAATGGGCCACCACCTCGTGCGACGGAGGCCTCGTCACATCCTGTTGGACAGTTCTCTCAACCTCCGACATCCACTTTTACACAACCTCCCCCACCGAAAATACAAAATCCACCTGAGCTTAACAATCAACCGCCAGCAATGGAGGCACCGCAAGCACCGATAGAACCCGCTAAAATGAGATATCCCGACGGTGACAGATCGCATATTCCAGAATCTTCAATGCCGATTTATAAATCCTTAACAAATGTTTTAGAAGCAATCAAGCCTAACATTCCTGAAAAGTATGCTAAGCATGGTCGTGACATGGAAGAGAGACTCAATTTGCTTTTTGATCATTTGAACAATAATGAACTTTTGACCCCAGACACTATCGAAACTTTGAAGCAAGCATCTCAATCACTTGAGCACAAGGACTTTCAAACTGCAGCATCTTTGAATTTAGAGATTGCGACTAATCATGCTGATGAAATCGGGAAGTGGCACACAGGAGTGAAACGTCTTATTACAATGGCGGAGGTAATGTACTAAGCTTTAATAGCTTTAAAATTCTAACTACAATATAGACATTTCTAAAATACAAATTTCATTTAAATAAATTCTTTTATTCAATGCCACTTCTGTCTATGTATTACTGTTCTTAAGATAAACTCCAATCCTCTAGTAGAAAGCAATCTCTGCGATCTTTGCACCTTCTCCATCCCCGGAAGAATCTTCATCGTGTACACCGTCCATTTGTATCAAGAAAAATCTTCCTACTGAGCCCTGTTCAATATTAAAGTAAGTTGCATTTAAATTGTCGGGAAGTTCAACCTCAGAAGAATCTTTTTCATCATATGGAGCAGATATCTGAACGTTTTCATTTACTATGCTCGTAAACACGTCGTCCTGATTCAAGATTGTGTCGTTTTTTCTATCTTGGAAATACTTGAACACATCATTACCAAAGTTAACCTTACTTAAAAAATCGTAGGTGCTTTTCACACCGCTAGTAGCATCCAATTTGGATAGTGACCATGACTGCGGCGGCTTATCGTTCCAATTAATATAACCTCCTGTGATATTAGTATCCCTCTTCAAGTCCACCAAGACTTTTGCGGTAGAATTATAAAATTGCGCCTGCCAGTACGTAGAGTTATCACCATCGTTCATCAGACTGGCTTGTTCACCTGTCACGCCACCGGTAATATTCAAAAATGTGGCAGCATCACATTCTGAGATAGAGCATGATATGCTCTTTTCTGGCGTATATAAGGGTACGACAAGCTTCTCACCATGTTTCAATGTATACTTTCCATTTTTAGGATTTCTCTCATTTATTATTATCTTAATTTCGTCAGGAGCGAAACTATTAATTGGTCCTAAGTTTTCAACTATGAGTGAGGTACTATTGACTGATAAAGAAATGGATTGATTGAAATACTTTATTCCATCAATTTTCAAATCATTTTCAAATGTACCTAATGAAACAGGATCTAGCTCTAAATAACGAACAATTTGACCTCTTTCCAATTCAAAGTCAAATTTAAGACCGGTGAGTCCATTAACAACTGCCTGTAAGAACCCACCATGAGCTGTCATGAAAGGAAACGCTGGATGCGTTCCGCCATTCTCCAAAAAGTTATCATTGTTTTGCTCCGAAAATTGAGCAAATGGTGCTCTAAGGTAAGGCTGAACCGCTTTTCGCAAATATGAATGAGAGGAACAACCTACTTCGGATACCTTTGAAGAAACAATCGAAAAAATGGGAAAGGTCATTGCAGGTCCATAGCTTACTTGCTTCATCGCATAAAATTGCATATTCTTGTAAGCTTGCTCATCACTGATGAGCTCATTTTCGAGAGGATAAGTCAACATAATTGTATCGGCCTGTTTAATACCTACCGAAGAGTTCATTCCAGAATACTCTAAGGTAATATTATCAGTATTTCCTGAAGTGGGCAAGTACATATTTCCAACAATATCGTTAATTTTATCATCTACTGTTATATTGAGGTGCTCTGATATGTCTGTGGCCCACCTCATCAATAAACTAATAGCTCCATTAGTGTATGCTCCGTTGTCGACGTGATTGGCATACTCGTCCGGGTCTGTCAAATTGTGAGTGACATATTTATTCACACTTGAATTATATTTTACCACGTAATCAGAAAGAAAAGTAGCAGCATCATTCACCAAAGGATAAACTGTCTCAAACAAAAAGTCCTCGTCTGTAGAGCCACTCAAAAACAAATTCAAGGCTGCCAGGGCAACAGCACTGTTAATGTGATACTCATAATCAATACAAGGGCCAGTCGATGTACAATTGCCAAACCTTCCAGATGTCCAAGGGTAAACTGCGCCATCGCTACCCTCAGGAACGTTCTTTTTTGCTTGCTCGTGTGTAAATAGACGGTAGTTAACAATGCTTCTGGTATGTGACGGGAAAAAAGGAAGCATTCCATTATGCATCCAGAGATCTGTATCCCAAAATACCATGCCGCCATAACTGTCCGAGCTCAATCCTCCAACAGGAAGAGCAGCGGTAACGCCATCTGCATAAGCTCTCGAATTGGCCGCCAAATGATATAATGAGGCCCTTGAGGCTAGCGTCATTAGATCGTCGTGAGCAAAATTGATACTGACCGATGACCCAAGTAATTCATGCCATGCAGACTTATGAGCATTCTCCAATTCATCAGTATTCAACGAAGAATATGTAGCATTTTTAGAGTGCTGAAGAACTTTATCTGCAGTGGACAACTCTTCTGGGTTCAAATCGGAAGTTGAGATTCCTACATATTTCGTAACCCGAGTAGACTTGAAAGCGTCAAGTTGAAAGGTTGAATATTGCGATGCAGCCTCCGAAACCTTACTCTTAATAACGTCAGAGCGAAGTAACCTTGAGTAGATCACCCCATTTACATAAGGAACCTCGTGTGGTTGGAAAACCATATAGATGCCATCTTGATCAAAATTCGCATCCACCAACTGGCACCTTTGCGAAGATGAGAAATCAAGTTTATCTTCAACTTTAATGTTAATAGGATCGCTATCTATATTGCTGATTTTTAGATCAACAATTCCTAAATTAAGTTCAGATCGATGTGCCAATACACTGACTTTTATATGCAATAAATCCAACCATGTATATTCTGTAGTAACAATGCCATCCTCCAATGAAAGTCTTTGAACATAATTGGTAATCGTTCCTTGCTTTTCAGAGACAAGAGAAGGATCAAGAGTATATTCGGTACCATTCTTAATAGTAGATATCTCTAAAGTCGTCCATTGAGGTATTGCAGAAATGATACTTTCATATCCATTAGCATACAATTCAGGAAAATTAGTTTGATTAACTTTTGCTTGAATATCATAAAATCCGCTTATAAAAGCACCGGAGTATCTCTTGTTGAACAATGGCCAGCCGTTCCTCAAGTCTTCTGAAGTGTGGTTTTCATTTTGGTCATAAGTAAAGCCCTGTCCAAGATTTGGAATTCTGCTCCCAAAATAGCCATTAGCCACGTAGGGCTGTCTCTGGTACTGGTTATACTTGGAGAAATGAGCTGTTCCCACAATATTCGATTCAATATCATAAAAGGCATCTTCTGAATATTGCAACTGGTAAAACAATAGCTTATTGGATGGGCTGTTGATGAGCTCAAATAACTTGGTCCTTTCCATTTCAATAGCAGAACGTGAGGTTAATTCATTATTGGATTCCATATCCTCCATCGACAAGGGGAATGCATTAGAATGCAACCTATAGTATGCGTGGAAGAAAAAGAATAACAAAGTGTTCACTAAAATCATTACTTTTGCAACAAATTCTTTTTTTTTTGACAAAGTATTGGTAAGTGTATCCCCTTCTCCGATATAGTACCAACTACTTTGACCTCGAGACTCCATATTTATACTCATCCGATGCCATCTCAAGTTTGCTCAAAAGTGGAGATTGTGATTCGAACAACCACAAATGGATCCGAATTCGAAGTTAACAATAGAATTCTTTAATCGTCAGAAAAAGATCTTCCGTTTCTTACCCGATCGAAAAGGATCCTGAACAATCTTGGCAACAATAGATTGTGGGGGGACTACAAAGCCGAACGTATATCTATTCAAGCGAAAATGTTGGTTATATGTTCTATTACATAAACATCGGATGAAATTATGGGGACCCCGATCCAGATAGTTAGGGTTACTAACCAATGCTTCTATTTGAAAAAATGAATATAATAATACATAGGAGAAACAATGTTATAATCGGAACATTCTTGAATCAGTTGAGCCGTTACATCAGCGCATCAAGCCTCGTTATTCCTTTGAGTAGATCTATTGTGCTGACAGACTTTTTAGGATAGGGCCAAGTAGATGATGACATTTTCGTGTCCGATTCGTGCAATCGCTTGTAGTTCTCGAAGCTGTTTTTGGTAACGTACTCCTTCAAGAGAGCAGAAGCCTTTGCATTGAGATCCTTGTCCTGAATTGATGCCACTAAATCGGATAGCTGTTTCAACTGATAAGATGTAGCATGTAAATTGTCGATTGATGATTCAAGTTGCGACGCTTGTTTAGAAGCGGTCTCACAATTTTCATCAATCTTTTTTATTAAAGAATTGTTGATGACAGTTGATGAGAAGTCTATACGACCATTCTTTGCTTTCTCTACGAGATATGATGATAAGGTCAGCTCATCTTCTCCCATGGAGTTAATTGAAAGTCTTTCTATGGGAGATACAGCCTGTTTGAATGCGCCTTGCCACTCCTCCTTTTCCTTGATCAAATTACTGAGACGCAGTCGGTATATGCCTATATTTTCTAAATTTGTTATGTTTTGAGGATTTGGCACTGTAATCTCCTTACTTGTTAATATGTCGTTATTACTCTGTGAGTCAGAGCTGGAATACCAGCTTGTTGATATCTCCTTTTCCATCAATGCCTTTATTATTTCTTCTTTTATCACCTTTGCGATGTTTACGACTGTTTGCTCCTCTGAGCTTGATGTCTGTAGCTTCGTCAGTTTTTCTTCTCGACTTAATTTTTTCTTGAAACACCATATTAATAATTGCCTCATTTTATCAGGTTCAGGAAGAGAATTATCCAACCTTTTGTAATAATCACTTACAGGGACATCATCATGTATCTCTCCCTGAAAACCGTTACCAATTGACAGAACTCGTTTACCTCTATTATAGTAAGACGTTCTTCTTTTTGTTGGTTTAGTGGTTTTCTTTCCTTTAGATACCTTTGAGGATTTAGGGTTTGCAGTTGGTTGGTCGGTTAATGAAATTTTATGATGTGAAACTTGCTCTACATATTCGTCAGAAGAAAATCCTTGATCTTCATACACGGAGCGGCGTCCAATTGGTGAAGATAATTGAAGACTCGAATCATTGATTGCATTCGATCTCGTCGAAGTCTTCAAGCTTCTCTTAGGAGATGGTCTTAAGGTATGAAATGCATTTCTCGCTATTGAGGCACTACTCTCTTTTTCAATTCGCAAGTCATCTAACTCAACCTCATCATCATCCTTCGATATATTGCTGATTTCTTGTTCTAGTTGGGTAATTGGAGTACTTACGGCTTTCCTTTTCCTGTCAGATTCGAAGTGACCTTCTGTAGATTGACTTCTTTTATAAATGAAACCGTCATCCTCTTCGAAAGATCCACTGTTCTTCCTCGATGTCTGCTTCGTTTTCTTAGATGTTGATGCATTCTGAGTAGGATCGTTCGACGTTAAATAATCATTTAACTTATTTTTTCTTGATAAGAAGATTTGGTTTGGCTGACTATGGGATTCTGTACCATTTCCGTTTTGTCCTTTATATCTAGCCATCTGTGATGATGTATACGACAGGCCTGTGCCCTGGGACCAACTTTGCTCATTTGGCCCCTTAGATTTGCTTTTACCCCTTGTAGCCTCTTTGCCTAGTCCAAGCTTCTTCTTTGGACCCATACTGCTTACGTAGGTTCACTTGAGATCAAATGTGGTCTGCTTGAGCCTTTAGTATGTCTTATTTATCCTGTATGTTGTTTGTTTATATTTTGTGACTTCGTATATACATGTAATCTGTTGTTTTGATTTATAGTTTTGGCGACTATGATTTTTGTGTAACTCATAAATATAAGTAGACAGTTCCTGTTACGATAGGAAGACAGCTTCAAATTTTAGTGATGAGTAGTCTCATTGCTAACCATAGTACTATATCTGAATGTAGGAACTATGTATCCATTATATCCAAGGATAACACTAGGCTAGAAATTTATGATTTGGCGTCTATGAAACTTTATCGATCCTACGATTTATATAACATAGTAAGAAAGTATCTATTTGAAGTTTCAAATATGAGGAAAAAACTTGACTCATTGGTCATTTCGCAAGTCAAATGGGAAGAAATACTTGAAAATCAAATCAGCTCGAAGTTGGGCTTAGTAATAAATAATTATTCTTTGCTTGTCATATTAGATATCAGGTTTGAATATACAGATCCTATTGTGGTGCAGCAGACTAGGGTAGAAGGAATCGAAAATTTCCAATGGATTCGCCCCACTTCTGAATCAGAAGAAAGTGGAGCATACATCAACTCCAAGCAGTTTGTTGTGTTTACAAAAGGCTATCTTGAAATGAAGCTATTTTCTGTGGATTGCACATCCATTATTCTACAACTTTTGAAACCAGCAATGAATGAAGTCATATTTCGACCTAAGGCACATAGTAGGATATGGTCTATTGCTGCACAACCTATCCATTCCTCGACTCCCATACTCTATCATTTTTATAATGAGGGTTCGAGTAGTACTTTGCTATTTGAATTTGAATTGCCACGAGCGTCTAAATTTAATTTGAAATGGTCCAATTCTGGAAAATGGATCAGTTTTTTCAATGACCAAGAGAACCTCTTTGGTTTCACTATGAAAATCTATAATTCGCTCGGGGTATTCCAGAATTTATCGAGACAGCAGCTCATTCCCAAGGGAAATCCAATAGTGAGTATAGACTGGTTTAACGAAGGCATATATGACAATAGAGATGAAAGTAATAGGATAATTGAAATAGGGGCTCTCAAGTACGTTAATAAATGGATTACCGTCCGAGACTGCGACTACATATTGATTGCTAGTGCTGGTGAATTTGAAGAGATGGAACTTGTATTAATTTCTGGAATCACTTTCAAAATCTTGAAACGCTTCATTACGAAATTTTCTGATATAACAGATACTTGGAAAGAATCTAGAGAAGGTAAAATGGTGAAATACAGGCGTGTTGCCCATAAAACCTACAGAAGAAAGCATGATATCGAGGATATGATTGTATTTAAATCTTTAGTGTGCCTCAAATTGTCTGATTGCATCTTAGCCTACAGCTTAGGAGCTGATGATCAAAATAATGTAGGATTTCATTTTGAGCTATCCGTTGAGTTTAATTCAAAGCTTAAATCAGTCAGGTTCTATGGTGAAAACTCGACCAAATTATTGATGACTTGCGACGACCACCTTGCCATTTATGATTTTAAACACCGTTCTTTAGAAAGAGTATACGAAAGTTCTAGTCCAATAAGTAACAGTTACATTGTGTCTGACGATGATTCCATAGCGGTAGAAAAGCATCTTTCAGATAGCAAATCTTACATCGGAAAGTGGGAAGTGGTTAATATTACGAATTCAAAACCAAAAGGATTACATGATAAGACGAGGCTCTCTATTGGAGCACCTCGACGAGAGTCTGGCAGCATGGAACCTAGCAGGCTAAAAAGAAATCGGTTTGATGATAAAAGAATAAGCTTGGTCGACTCAAGTGGACTTGATGAATTTACAGACACTTTCAAACTACGAAAAAGATTGAAAAGTAAGTAATGGTCTAATGATTTATTAGTTTGATCAATATGCTATATACAAATATAAAATTCCGAATGACTTCTTTCAGGTCTTTCTAACCCAGCTTCGATTTCTTCTTAGGTGCACCTTTGTTTCTCTTCTTTCTATCCGACACCATTTTCAATCTGTATGTTTCCTTAGGATCCGTTAATTTCAATTCAGGAAACCACTCTTTGAAATCTTTGAATGTAGGCATGGAGTCATTTTCACCATAATATTTCACGACTTTTGGACCTAGTAAGGGTGCTCTTAAAATCTTTAAACCATTTCTTATATTTTCTGGATTCCAGCTATGACCAAATATAGAAGAGCTTAACTTCTTAAGCTCATTTATCCTCTCTTTTCCAGGAACCCTCCTTAAAAATGCAGAGACCATTGTGCTTTGTGTCTATTAATGTTAATGTCTAGCGTATGTATCTTCATAATTTTTTTTCCTCGAAAGTAAGAGGGATTATGTAATACGCTCCTAAAAGTTGCCTTATAGTGCTATGCGATGGAACACGTAATACAAGGAGTATTGAGTGTACTAGACAAGGTTTTCGATAAAATTCCCATAACCAGCATTAAATAAGGTAACAGGACTGAGCAACTGTTACTGAAGTTGTGTAACTTTCATAAATTTGCTCAGTCTTTTTTTTGATTGCACATTATCTGAAGCACATCGTTTTAAGATTGATAAAGTAAGAAATCAGGTCTCTTTGAGTACAAGGGTTACCAGATATGCTGCATCTTTTTCCAACAGACTCAAATTCTGATAGAGATAGCGAGAGCGGGTCTCCTTTGCGCTCTAGGATGTCACATAGGAATAGGCAAGAATACTCGGCACAAGATGATGGAGAGTCAGAAGGAATGGATCATTATTCCAGACGTGATCTGAGGTATTCTGGAAAATACCTCGATGTACATTCTGAAACAGATCAGCCACTGAGTCCTGGAGCGAGGTCATTGCTAACAGATGATACCGGAGAAAACGATATCAATGCACTTACTGAAGGATTAAATTATGCCTTGGGGACGTCTGGTAAAGATGCAAATTGGCTTCCTCTTCCTGATAATAAACTGGATACTAATCTTGTGGATATATCCGAGAGGAGTATCAGAAGTGCCAAAAGTACAGGAAGCGATAGAAGTGATAGAAATTCTGACGACCTAGGAGCTTCACATACAAATGAAAATTACACAGATAATATACCAATGGAAAATCTTGGAGTTTTTGGAAGGCGAAGGGGCTCGCTGAGACCCGTGTCTCCATTTGATGATTCAAATCGATCTTACTTCGCAAACTATTCTATGCATACGGGACCTCTGTCACCTGCTCGTGAACCCAATGACTATTTAGAAGCCGGGCATTTCTCTTCGAACTCAAGTGATCAATGGAGTAAGAACGAAGGTCATGCATCTCCTTCAAAATTCTCAGAAGTCATTGCAAGAGTTTCTGATAGGATTGCAGGTTCTGGTGCCGGTACACCTCACCCAGACGTATTACTGAAAGATCAGATGTCCGCTATTTCTGATGAACAAGCTCACGAGAGAACATCTCTAGTCACGCCTCTGAGTGTTGCTGCATCACCATTTGCGGATCCAACCTACAATAATCATGAAGAGAGGCCCCTGGATTACAAAGGAGATCTACCAGAAGTAGTCATAAATGATGCAGAGACGGTCCAAGGTAGGTCGACGCCAGCTCCAATTTCTGATGGTTTGGGCTTATACATGAATAAAGATGATGAGAACACTAATAAGAAAGGTTCCGTGGAATTTTCAATGGAGCCAGATAATATTCATGAATTTATTGCCCAATCTTTTACTAAGTCCGCATCATACACCCCCTCTGATTCGCTTTATCTTTTTGGAAAATCTTTGAAATTATTTTCACCCCAGTCTAAAACCAGGAGAATATGTCACAGAATAGCATCAAATAGGGCCACAAACATGTTATTGTTATTCTTATTGGTTTCACAAGTTTTACTTTTATCTTATAGACAGTGGAATCCACTTTCTTTGAAGGGTTACGTGTCTTATGGTTATGTATGGACGGACTATATTCTAATTGTCATTAACGTAGCCTATACAATTGAGATTTTCGTTAGAATCATTGCCTATGGTTTCATAGATGATCATGCGATGTATGAAGAATTGGGCCTTCCCTATCCAGAAAGCGAGATTGGAAAACGCGGCTTCAATTTAAGGTATATTTGGAAGTTCATCGATTGTTTTAGCTTGCTGTCGTTCTTAAAACCTGAGCAAAAGAGATCCAACTATCACAATATTAAGGATAGCCAGACAGACAGTAATGAAGAAGGAAACTGGAATTCTTCCGAAGAATTAGATGTTAAAGAAATAGATTTGGATGATAACTCGAATGAAAAACCAAAGATTTATAAGCCTTTTGGGGAAGACGCTGTGAACCTGTCTTTAGATCTAGGAAAAAAGTATAACTTGACACAAAAAACTCTGAAAAGCACAAATAGACCAAAAGGTAAAGATAACTTGAACTTAGCGAATGAGCCTATACATAAGTCACAATTGCTTAGACACAAAAATACATTATTGAAGCCAGATATCCCCAAGATCGATCAATTACAATTGAGAAGAGCATATTTAAGAAACAGTTGGCACAGAATTGATTTTTTGTCTATGGTCACATTTTGGATTTCGTTGCTATTGTCCATAGAACGCTACGATGTCCGAAACCACATAAATTTATTCAGAACTTTAAGTTGCTTGAGAATTCTTCGTTTATGTAATCTTACCACCGGTACAACAACAATATTAACGGCTTGCAAAATCGCATTACCCCAGCTCTTCGACGTTGCCATTTTCATTTGTTGTTTTTGGTTATTTTTTGGCATTATAGGAGTGCAATCTTTTAAATCGTCATTAACGAGAAATTGTGTCTGGCAAAACCCAAATGACTCGAGTGATACATTCAGAAATGAGGATCAATTCTGTGGCTCTTACTTGGACTTAAATGGTAGTGCTATGCCATTTATTCAAAGAAATGGAGAGCTGGCAGGTGTCATCAAAGGTTTTCGCTGTCCAAAATATTCTAAATGCATTAGCGGCGACAATCCATATGGAGGGACAGTCAATTTTGACAATATTTTTCAATCCCTTGAAATGGTTTTCGTGATTATGAGTGCAAACACATTTACTGATATCATGTATGACACTATGGATACTGATAATTTGGCCGCATGTTTATTCTTTATGTTTACAATTTTCATATTGACCGTGTGGCTCATCAATGTCTTTATTGCTGTTATTGTTGCTTCTTTTAATGTCACAAGGTTAGAAGCTGCCGCAGAAAAAGAGAGGCATGGTAAGAGAAAAGGTATCTGGGCTATCTTTAAACATAAACGAGAAATAACTACGCATACAGAAAGTGTAAACTTTTTCAAAAAGCATAATTTTGGCTTGAGGTTATATTATAAATTTGAAGCGATATTTGTTGTTGTTATATTTTTTGATTTATTCATACAATGTTTTAGAAAGTATGACATGTCGAAACACAGAGGCGACCTCTTGTATAAACTTGAGGCTGCTATAACATTGGTACTCTTGGTAGAGATTATTTTGAGGCTTTTACTTCATTTCCCGAATTGGAGACTTTTTTTCTATTCGAAAAGAAATAACTTCGACTTGTTTTTGGCTGTTACTACGTCTGTTATAATTATTCCACTGGTAAAGAGGAGGCTTGGTCATGGCTACTACTGGCTAACGGTCTTTCAACTTCTGCGCTTTTATAGAGTTGTCTTGTCTCAAAGATTCACGAGAAATCTTTGGTTGAAAATTATGAAAAATATAAGAGCAATTATTGATATTGCGTTGTTTTTCTTCATATTGACCTATTTGAGCAGTATCTTACTAAATCGATATTTTGAAGGAGTTGTTCCAAAAGATGATATCGATGATATCGATTTTCCTATGCATACGTTACCTAATTCGTTCGTGGCCCTTTATGTCATAACCTCGACCGAGAATTGGACTGACATATTGTATAGCTTGCAAGAATACTCTCACTCAACATCAGAAAGGGTCTTTGGTGCAATTTTTTTAATTGCATGGTTCATCATATCTAATATGGTTCTTTTGAATATTTTCATTGCTGTCATTGCTCATACATTGGAAGTTTCGGAAGAGGGAAAGCGAAAACAACAGCTACTACAGTTCATTGACAATATGACTGAGAGACTTCATAGCTTGCAGAATGAAGTTGGACTCCTTTCAAAATTGAAAAACAAGGTTTTCAGAAAGCGTGGTTTGGCCGACGAGCTAGAAAAGGCTGTCGTTAACTTATTGTTGAGCGGAACAGCTGTTAACGATTTTTTAGAAAATGACATTGAAAATGAAGACGGAAATGAAACACATGATACGGAAGAACTAAGGAGTCTACCACAATCAGGTTGGAAGAGGCGACTTCAGATATACTTTTGGAGAGTGGGTAATATTTTCACAAACCCATTTTACATGAGACGTAATAAAAACGTACATGAATTGAATAATTTCAATCCCGCTTCTTTTGCCAAATCAATAATAACTGAAAGAAAGTCTTTGATTTCAAAACAAAACAAGTTTTTGAAGGATAACCCTAGGTTCAATGATGTGTTCTATGTGATGGGGCCTCGGCATAGGTTAAGAAGATTTTGCCAAAGATTAGTAAAGCCGAGTTATGGGGAAAGAATCAATGGAGTTGATGCAAATCATACAGTTTCAGAATCGTTCAACGTTGTTATGTTTTTGGCAACTATTGGCTTGGTCATAACTGCATGTTACTTTACCCCCTTGTATCAAAAAAAGATTGAATCATTTCATGGTAAGGTAAACTGGACATTTTACGTCCAGACGGGTTTCAATATCTTATTTACTATTGAATTTTTGATCAAGATTATTGCCGATGGTTTAATATTTACCCCCAATGCATACATGAGATCTTCATGGAATTTAATTGATTTATGTGTCTTGATATCCTTATGGATAGATTTCATTGCATTTCTAAAAAATGATGGAGATTTGTCCAGAATCGTTAGAGGATTGAAAGCCTTGAGAGCCTTGCGTCTTTTGACCATTAGTGAGACAGCCAAAAATAACTTTCATAACACTATTATATCTGGGTTTTGGAAAATTATAAATGCTGCGCTTATTTCATTATGTTTGTTGTACCCATTTTCAATATGGGGCCTAAATATATTTAATGGCCGGTTGGGATATTGCCTTGATGGGTCGTCGACAATGAAGGAATGCTTTAATGAATATGAAAATGAAGTTTTCAATTGGGAAATTATGAGTCCTAATGTTTATACCAATCCTCCATTGGAATTCAATAGATTTGCTACTGCATTTTCTACCTTATTCGAGATTGTTTCCCTAGAAGGTTGGGTCGACCTTTTATTAGACGTAATGGCAAGCACTGGAGTAGGAACTCCGCCTCTGCAATTTGCATCTCCATTTAATGGATTTTTCGTAATATTATTTAATTTCACTAGTATTGTCTTTATTTTGACATTATTTGTTTCTGTCATTATAAGCAATTACTCACAAACGACAGGCAGGGCATACATGACCAAAGATCAAATATCATGGTATCAAGTGAGGAAGTACTTGGTTCAGGTCAAACCTTCTTCAAGGAGAGACGAGTCTCAGTTTGGTCCATTTAGAAAATTTTGTTACATGATGACAGTGGAAAAAAATCCATACTGGGGGCAAGGGTTATCGTTTGTTTTACTAATGCACGTCTTAGCATTATTGTTGGAATGCTTTCCTTCTTATAATGGATTGTATACTTTCAGAGTTATCATTTTTGTGTTATCGACGGTATTTTTCACAACTAATGCGTGTATGCTATTAATTGGGCAAGGGCTTCACACTTTTATCAGATACAAGTGGAATCTCTTCAATTTTTTTGTTTCAGTTGGAGCATTGATAACCACGATAATCGCATTTTTTGTTAATGATTACAGTCCTTTTATTAATATTAATAAATTGTTTTTGGTAGGTGCATTGGCATTCATCATACCAAGAAGTAACAGATTAAGTCAATTACTTCGCTTTGCATCAGCAAGTGTTCCTTCTTTGTTGTCTTTGTCTTTCACTTGGGGAGTCATGTTTTTAGTTTTCGCTATAGCTATGAACCAAATATTTGGTATGACGAGAATTGGACCTAATAGTTCTGGAAATATCAATTTGAGATCAGTTCCAAAAGCTATGATTCTTCTTTTTAGATGCAGTTTTGGAGAAGGATGGAATTATATAATGAATGATTTTGCCATCGAAGAACCTTACTGCTCCACAGGAAGTAGCTTGGATAATAACGATTGTGGTAATAAGCAATATGCATATATCTTGTTCATTGCGTGGAACATCATTTCAATGTACATTTTCTTGAATATGTTTATTTCACTAATTTTGGAGAGCTTCAGTTACATCAATCAAACTTCATCTTATGGGCATCTCATGGAAAGAAAAGAAATTAGAAAATTTAAGAGAACTTGGCAGAAGTTCGATCCCGAAGGAACTGGTTTCATCAAACCATTCGAATTGCCGAAACTTTTACACTCCCTAAATGGTTCCTTCTCATTTCATTTATATTCTGGAGTTTTGGAGATTCCTAGATTATGCAATAGATGGTTTATTCGTAATAATCCTAGTGATCCATATGATATTACAATAAATTATTCTGAGATCGACGAAACATTGGAAGCGATGGACATCCCAAAAATTAGACAAAGGAGATATCTCTATGAAAGGTTCTTAGAGGAAGCTCTATTGAATATGGAACTCAACAATGATCCAGGAATTTCTTTTACAAGAATTTTATTGCAACTTCCATTGTATACTGCCTTTGAAGCTGGCCAATGTTTGAATCTCATAGATTTCTTAGAAAGACGATTGCTACTCCAAAAGGTGGAAAAGAGGATTCATACTAAAAGAGTTTACGAAACAATTGCGGCTTATGCTTGTCGTTGGAAGTATAAAAAGGACCAACTACACGGTATTCGGGATCCTAATATCGACTTTGGGAAAGAGTTGAGGAGAAATAGTTACTTGACAAATAAGGATTTGGAAGTAAGTACACCTTTAATTCATGTGACTGATGAGAGAGATAAGGACATAGCCAACGAAGATCATACTTTCATGACAACATATCAAGATGATGATGACTTTGAGGAGCAGAAGGACACGAGAAATGTTTACGAACCGAAATCACCAGTACAGATCTATAATGCGAAAGAGAAGGCAGCTTTGAGCGAAAGGAAACTTAACTTGCCTAAATTGTTCGTACAAGTACCCAATCGACTGCCTTCCTTAAAAGCACAATCGCCCGTTGATGATTTCGACGTCTCTCCTTTTGCAGACTCATTTGAGTCAGGAAATTCTGGCCATGGTGAAGAGAACCATACCTTAATTGATTTAACATCGGTGGGTGAAACGTTAGAAAACTCTTCATGGGGTGATGCCTTTAAGGAGATTAGAAGCGAAAAAGGTTTAGATCGGAAGAAGTAAAAATATATGAAAGGGGAAAAGAAAAAAGAAGTACAGAAAAATATAGAATTTGTCTGAAATAGGATTATGGAGGCTACTAAAGCACCAAGGCAACAAAAGACTTTGCACATGAAATAAGAAATTTATTAGCATCATGTTTATTTATATAAAGGTTTTAATATACAGGTGATAACTTAGTCAGTTTTCATGTCATTGAGCCCTAAGCTCTCATTTTGTTCATCAGTTCGCTCGTAATCCTCAACGATCATATTTGGATCATTATCTGGGGCATAGACATTTTGGATATAAGAAGATGCCAACGGATCTTCCATGACAATAGTAAAGCCAATCTTCCCATCAATTGCATCCTGCAATCTGGCGAAAAAAGAGGTCCATCGAGTACGTGTGGCATCATCCATGGAATCTGATGTTTCAGTAAATACTCTACCATATAGTTCTTCATAAACCTGTGACAAGAGCCCCTCTATAGTAGTAAATCTGCCTCCTAAGGTACCTGGTGTAAGGTCCAAATCCAATTCTGGTATAACCAAACCACAGGTCTCACTTTTCAAAAGATCACGAGCTAAATCCTCGGGATCCGTTACTTTAAGCGTAATTCTTCTTCCATGAGGAGGAATCTCACCACCTGTTTTCACCTCGTTGGATTTATAGCCACAATGTTCACAAACTGTGGACATTAAAATTACATCTTTAAAATGAGGTATATTGATTGTCTTCATATGAGTCTCACACGGCTTGAAACAATTTGAACAGGTGGCATGGAATGTTTGAATCTCATTTTCAAAGTTTTCAATATCAGTTGAATCAGAAGTAAAGCCAGTCGACTTAATATCAGTGTCTCTGTCTTGTGACTTCTTCAATGATGAAGATATATTTTCACTTGTCGCTTTTTTCTTGTTCTCAATTTCAATCTCATGTTGTTTTTGAACATCATCAGCTGAAATGAGACCCAAAAAGACATTTTGCTCAGCGGTTCTATTATATTCGTACATTGACCATTTATGACTCGGTTCACCAGGAATGTATTCAATCCAGGAATTTCCAGCCGGATCATCTATTGAAAATGTTAAAGGTAATGTATTAGGATCCGCATTGAGATAAGACCGGATCTTTTCGACAACCTCATTTATCTTGCCATAAATTTCTGGCTGGTGCTCCTTTCTCGCGGGTTGGTCAGCTTCTAAGTCATCTATCATCTCGCTGAGCAACCCTTCAACGTTCGTTAACTGTCCCCTCTTCGGTGGAATCTCAATATCCAACTCAGAAAATCTGCAAGTAGCTGTTTCGGATTTGACAACTTGGCGACCAAAATCCTTCTTGTCTTCGATTTTCAAGGTGTATCTTGATCCTTTTTCTGCTATTTCTGCAGCGGGTTGGATTTCAGAGTTCTTGAAATGACAAAACGGACATTCAAAAGACATTATAATAACCTCTCTAAAAAATGGAATTTTGGTCAAAAGTAACGTTGTCTTGCCTGTCTTGTGACAATTCATGCACAAACTATCTATTTCTTGAACAGGATGCCCTTCAGAATCTTCAGCACCTGTCTTCCTGAGGCCCTCGTTTCCTTGCTCTGCATCATTAGACGTCTCGGCATTTGAAGCTTCATCGCCAACAGTAGCCTCTCTATCTACTGATGCAGCTTGATCCCCAACACTGGTGAATATATCTTGCTGAGGAGCAGATGTTGTCTTTGGTTTTTTTTCGTCTTGCAGTGACATATATATTTCCTGTCTTTTCATAACTATCCACTCTAGGATTAGTGGAATATAGTGACTTATTTAAATGTAGCCATGAGTCCTTCCGATGACTTCCTTTTTTTTCTATGTACCATGCTCATTGCTGTTTTTGTGTCACAAATTTGCCCAGTCTTTCAAAGAACCTTCTGGTACTAATTAACGTCCGAACGAGATATTAAGTAATGACTAAATTTTGACTGTTACACCACCATTTTTACAGTACTGAAGTCACATGTTGTGTTTAAAGAAGTTGCTTACTTATGCCAGTCATTACTTATAGTCGTTGGATTTGCGTAAATCTCCCGTCAAACAAGTACACACTTGCTACAGGGTCCAGACAGATGTAGTTGCAAAAGTTGCAACAATTGAGGCTTCTGAAACCTCTCTTTTTGTACTTCATATCTAGCGGCTTCTTCCATCGGCGACAGACATGTCGGCTAAAAGGTCACAATAATTTTTATGTGTCAGTTTTAGTTCACACTTCCAGTGTCAGATGAACCCACTTTATCTCTAACTTGCACGTTTAGTATTCTTAATTTGTCACTCCCGTGATTTCCACCTCTCGTAACTTTGAGTGGCTCGTGTGGTGTTTCGCGTAAATGACCTTCGCCGTGGATTCTCATTACGAAACTTCACTTTTGTGACACAACCATTGCGGTTTTATAAAAAAACTGTGGATCCTTCTGCACTATATATATATTATCAAGATAGCACCACGGCGCGCTTTAAAACAACACCAGGAGAGAAGTTTGGAGTTGACAGAGAGGAGATTAATAGACAAGATGGACTTGAAACATGTGTGTGAAGCTAAAGACGACAACTCGTATGAGGAGTCCAGTAGCGTGTTATTGGCATCAAGCGATGCTTCTAGACATAAAGTTGAAAGAATAGAAGAAAAGGGCACAGCTGTAGTAGAAGGCATCAAAAGCAATAATCTGGTGAAAAAGCATGAGGTAGTGAGTCATGATTCATCATCTGGTCTCGACGGTAATGAAACAGCATCGGACGACGCTAGTTCTAGTACACCCTTCACCATGAAAACTATAGATGACCTGGAACAGATTCCCAAAGATAACTTCCATCGCTACTGTTATAGACATAATCCAGATGTAACGTGTAACAAATTACCTGACGAGATTAAAATGAAGAGTATTCAGGAGCTGTTGGATAAACTTCCTGCAAAGACGCAGGATGCAATATCTCGAGTCTGGTCAGGTTTCAGTGCTGTACCGGTACAACACAGGAATCTCGTTTTGCAGGGATTATTAACACAATGTTGCTTTCCTCAGCTTTCTTTTATAAGCCAGGAAGTTAGTAATCTGATTCGAATTGATTTTATTGCTACGCTTCCCATGGAAGTTTCTTTAAAGATATTATGTTATTTGGATTGCAGGTCGTTGTGTAATGCAGCTCAAGTGTCAAGAAAGTGGAAAACTTTAGCAGACGACAATAGGGTTTGGCATCACATGTGTGAGCAGCATATAGATCGTAAATGTCCAAATTGTGGCTGGGGGCTTCCATTGATGCTTATGAAAAGAGCAAGAGAATTTCCAAGTGAGGAAATTAAGCCTTTGAAGAGGAGGCTTGAAGGGGCCCTCGATGCAAAAGACTCTTCTGAAGTTGAATCTGAGTTGAAAAAAATAAAACTTAATCAAGAAGAAAGATTGAAGGTTCAAAAGCAATTGACGAAGAGGCCATGGAAATCGATTTATTCGGAGAGGTATACCTTGGAGAAAAACTGGAGGAAAGGTATCTATAGCACTCAAACATTGACAGGTCACACTGGTGGTGTTACTTGTTTGAAATTTAATAGAAGATATTTAATGACTGGTTCAAGTGATAGAACTGTTAAATTATGGAAGGTGGATACTGGAGAATGCTTGAGGACTTTAACGGGCCATACAGGGGGTGTCAAAACGCTTGTTTTTGATTCCCAAAAATTGATTACTGGTGGTTTAGATTCAACTATCAAAGTTTGGAATTATCATACCGGACAGTGTATATCGACTTACAGAGGACATGATGATGCTGTCTTGTCAGTTGATTTTTCTAATAAAACTATTGTATCCGGCTCAGCTGATCAAACTATTAAAGTATGGCATGTTGATTCAAGGACTTGCTTCACTTTGAGAGGTCATTCTGGTTTTGTGAATTGTGTGAAAATACATCCCGCTTCAAATACTGTTTTCAGTGCTTCTGACGATTCTTTTGCAAGAATGTGGGATTTGGAAAACAATCAATGTTTAAGAGTATTTGGGGGTGTGGAGAACAATGGTCATATTCGTCAAGTCGAATACGTGATTCCCTTCACTTATCATGATAAATTAATTGAAGATGAACTAGGTGAGACCGAAACATTGGGAACTTCTGCTTCTGCTGCTTCTGCTACCGCTGCTTCTGCTACTGCAAATGAATCAGGTGATATCAATAAGACACCGTTGCCAGACAATCCAAATATGCCAACTCACTTGCTAACTTCGTCATTGGACAACACTATAAAGATTTGGGAAGTGCAATCTGGTAAGTGTGTACGTACTCAATTTGGTCACATAGAAGGTGTTTCATCAATAAGTGCTGACACTTTCAGAATTATTAGCGGCGCAAAGGATAAACTTATTAAAGTGTGGGATTTGCAAGATGGAAAATGTTTATACACGTTCAGCAATAGTGCTCCAGTTAATTGCGTAGCACTCAGTGATGCTAAATTTGCGGCTGGGTTGGAAAATGGAGCGGTAAAGTTATTCCGCTTTGATTAAGGTCAGGTTTGGTGGGCTGAGAATATCAGAATTGATTATTGCACAAAAAACATTGTAGTTTAGTAATGAATTATTGTATATTATACATAGGGTCGTCAAAATATATTTACACATCCTTATCTTCATCACTTCTCCTGCAAATAATTTTCGATGCTAATGTAAATCACTTTAGAAGACATATTTAGTTAATTCGTAAAAGTTATCTCACTTTAAAGTAGAGCCAAATCATCCTTATAATCATTCGGTGGCATTGAAGAAGAAAAGCAACATTTATCCAAAAGTTCTTGATATGATTTACTAAATCTGGAGTCTTCTTCCTCGCTTGGGTTCTTCTTCCTGTTCTGAGGTAAGTTAAAGCTAGCTGGTAGGTCATTTAAGATACTAATACGAGGTGCAGAGTATTTGGGTTTTGTTTCTTCGCCAGCCAGCGATTGCTCTTTTTTGGTCTTTTGTGAAACAGGTTCATCAGCCTCACTCAGTGATTTATCATGGAGCTGTAAAGCATCACTATCGGTCTCAGATTCTGTGTCCACTGACCTTCTTCTTCGAAAAGAACTTGAATACTTCGGTTTCCTATCATGTGCCTGGATTTTAGGATTAATATAATTCCTTGAGCTTTTGGTCAATCTAATTGTGTAATTCTCCCTATTATTGTTGCCCCAAAATTCCTCATTATTAACCTTATATCTCACGCAAAATTGGTAGACCTTCAGAATAGAGTATGGTTTATCCTGATATTGAGTGGACTGCATTCCAAATCCATTAAACAAAGTGTCCAACCGTATCCTGAAGTCGAACCGATCATAGTTATTATTTTTCAAATAAGTTGTTGTGTCGGGTGAATATGAAGCTGGAATCTCTATAAACGTGAGCCAGTTATCAATGGTATATCTAACGTGGACTAACTTCTCGTATGCAAGGTTTTTGACAGCAATTATCCCTATTAGATCCAGTTTATCTAATGAAAGAAATAGCTTTTCTAAGAAGACTGGCGACGAGACTCCCACCTTATCTTCCAATGCAACTTCTGGTATATTCAAAAAGTCGAGCTTCCAGTCGAATAAGAGCTTATTTGATCTTAGGTACTTGGGGCTAAAAGATAATTCAAAAGGTGGTGCTTTAATATTTTCATCTGATGGTTCGTGATCCTCTTCTTGCCCATTTGATTGATCCTCCGTATCAGAATCTGAAATATTAAAAAAGTATTCCGGGTCTTCGTTAGTAGGGGATCCTGATGCACTGATCGTGGTTGGTTTGTCTTTCTTCTTGAAGTAACGGACGCCGTTATCGTTTCCAAAATGGACTTGTTTGTAAGTCGGAGTAGATGGTAAGGACTTAGACCTCTGCTTTTGCATATGCCTATCCATTGTAGATATCTCTTTTAAGGATGGCTTCACTACTTCTCCAGACTTCTTCTTTATCAATGGGTGCTTTTCTGCGTTCGTTTGCTCGTCATTTGACTCGGTATTCTCGTAGTCAGTAGACTGCAAACAGACTCTCTTTGAATCATCTATGTTCGATTCGGTGCCTGAGAGCTTGTTATCACTTACTATGGTATCGAACCCAGTTTCATGATCATTCTCTTTCGAGTAATTTCCCAGTGTTATCTCTGGATCATTTATTAGTGTACCTCCATCCTTATTGATTAAGTTATTGAGCTTTCGTTCATCGGATATTTGGGGTACATGTTTAGAACCATTGTTCATCACCAGTTTCAGACCTAAATAATTTTGGGTCTTGAAGAAACTATCCATGATTATGTGGTGTCCCTTTCACCTATAAGTTTTGATTTGCTCGTTCTTTGTCGCATTCAATAAATTAAATCATGAATCTGGGGATTACTTTGCTTTATCAGGATATCTCGAATTTATCTCCGATCCCTTAAATACCACAAGTTGCAGCAAAAACAATAATGTGTTGACGAAGGTAAACCCCCTTTCCTACAATGCAAGATATAATTGGAAGAAAGGAACTAATGGATTATTGAATGCTTCAAAGAGAGTAAAGTAATGATAATATGAATTCTCCTCTAGTTCTAAAGCTGTCGATGCTGATAAATAGTACTACCTAATAGTTTATGGAATATACAGAATTGTAGCAACTGCCAAAAGAGTAACAAACAGCACCTCCTCCCAAGACTTTTAATTGGTTTGATCCCGATCTGACCATTCCAAATCCGATCAAAATCGGGGGGTTGTTGATACAAATATGCTCGGGGAATGGGACAGTTTTGAATATTTGCAGCCTAAGATCAAATGTGATAACTAAATCAGATGCGCCTATATGATGAACAGGAGATACACCTCCGCATATTAGGATTTTATTATCCTCCACAAACGCTGCCTGGCAGCCAAGCCGCATGAAATTATTATCTTTTGTTATCTCTTCTATGTAAATATCGCTTCCATTGATTTTGAATCGATAAACTGTATCATTGATTTTGGGGATATATTTGTTGAACATGCCGCCTATTATGAGTCCATAATATCCATTATATATCATAGAACAACTTTTGAAATTGCGAATATGTCCAACAACGTTTAATGACTTGTAAGAATTTTTTGTAACATTATACACTAAGAACAAATCATTTATATCATCTTCCTCAAGGCCTCCAAATATCAAAAACTCGTGGTCATTCAACGCCACTGTAGCATGTCTTGATCTACCTTTTGGAAGTACCCCAACATTTTCCCATTCTTCGTTTCTAAATCTGTACACATCATTGAATACGTTGTGAGGTTTGGATCTGCCTCCGGTTAAATATACTTGGTTGCCTACTACAGTGAGACTATGTGACATTCTTGCCGCAGGAATCTCACCCTTCTGTTCAATTTCACGTAGTTCGTTGTTCTTTAGTATCATTGTGGAATGGGAACGAGTGGATCGCAATCCACCATGTATTAAAATATCATCCTGAAGAGATGCGATCCCTGGAAACTTAATCTCAAGATTCCTGATATCATGGACTGGCTCAAGCTCAATTGTATATGAACTTTCAGCATCCTTAGCTTTGAGTGGGTTCTCGTCGCACTGATAGACCAACTGATCCACATTACTTGCATGTACAATAATATAGTGTTGACAAAAAGTAATGAACTCTTCCCATTCATCAAAGGGTTCAACGCCGTCTACTTTCTCTTTCATCTTGTCGTCAATTAGTAGACACCAGTTCTCAAATAAATTTTTAGCCTCTACAAAGGGATAGAAATTTCTAAACCTTCGTATTTCGTCTTTTTTAAGAGGGTACGTTTCAACGCATTGCAAAGGCGATCTCAAATGATTGAAATGATATAACATTTTTTGAGCAAATGCATCGTATTTCCCATTTGGAAGTATTTGCTCCAAAATAATGAAATTTGAGTTACTTAATTTAGAAGAACACTCAATTATTGGATTTGCAAATTCGGGTTTCATGTATGCTAGTGAAACTTCGGCGACAAAGATTTTGATCCCATCATCGTTCCCTACTAAAGTGCTTAATAGTTCAGCGTATAACTGTTTGTTTTTCAAGTCACATCCAACGAGTTTGTAAGCATCAGTAGAAAGTAATATGCTAGTGGTTTTGAAGTCTTGGTCCACAGATTCTTTATCTATAAGGTTGAGAATTTCAGGCGAATCTTTAATCATAGAAAGCTTATTTTTGACTAGTTCAGGATAGTCTATATCAATAAAGCAGATGCTTTTATTCCTTTTCTTAAACTTCGATAATAATTGAAAAGGAAGAGGGTCAAACCCACATCCTAAGTTTATAATATGCACTTTCTCATTTGGGTTCTTATCAATAATCTTCATAATAATTTGTTTGATAGATTCCATTCTTATCCAGTAACCACGGTTTATTGCGGGAGACCTTCTCTTACACTTGGGAACAAAATATTTGAACCACTCGCCAACATCAAGGTCTAATTTGTTAGTGTATAACATTTCCACCGACCGTTTAGAAACAATCGATGAGTTATTTGTTCCTTGTACTTGTAAATCATCATAGTGTTTTCGTCTGTTTTTTTTCTCAATTGCCTTTTTTTGCAGAGCGACATCTATAGCTTGCTTTTCGCTAGGCATGCCTTTAGTCTGTTTATTCCTCTACTGCAAAGCATTCTTTTTTTTTTTTTTGCGAATTTTCGATGCCTCATCATCTATAATTTTACGAGTTAATCAAATAATGAGATTCTATTTTAAAGAATAGAGGGGACATAGAAACAACATTTTATCAATGTCATGCTATACTAAATGCTCTTGAAGGTTTCATGTAATATGCTATCAATATCTACTGGTCTGCTTGTCTGACATTTTATAAGGAAATTTGCTGCTGCGATTGTAGTTTTCAATGACTTTATTTGAGATGCTTTATCCACTGTTTCAGAATCTTCATTTCTCTGAATGATCAAACCATCGCCGCACTTGATCCATATTTTTCCATTGATCCCAATTGCGATTTCGAATTTGCACTTAGCAGCCAATTTCTCAAGATAAATTGAGTTTTGGTTGAATAAAAGCTCTCTAGCAAAATTTAATCGAACAGAAAACAAATAACCGGACTCATCTAGTAATCCAAATCCGCCTTCTTTACCAGTTGTAGGGTCGATACACTCAATCTCTGCTTCAATCTCAGGGACAGCCTCTGATACCCTCGCATAAACTACTTGTCCAACTTTTAAATTCGGTCTATTCTTCTTAGTTGCATTTGGAAATGCTGTCATTGATAATTGCACAGGTGGAGAATAATCCTGAAGTGAAACTCTATAAAAATCACCGAATACCGCCGTTATAACACCCACTACAAAATCATTGGTTTTCGGTATGTATCTTGTTTCTCTTGATTCTATATAGACAACCTGAGATGCCTTAGATTTATTCGATTTAATGTGTAACAATCCAGCCGATGAGGGTATGATTCTTTGTGTTTTAGGGTCTTTCGTAACTCCAGGTCCGATATTTGTGGTGATGTTCTTGGATTCAATAGGTAAAGGATCACCTGGTAGAACTAAGTTTCCCTCCATAATTACGTTAACCAGTATAATTTGACTCTCGGTGTGATAGAATCTGTATCTTTTTTTTTTATGGTTCTGAAGTAAGATTTTTAGTTGCAGGAAAGATACAGCGGAAAAGTGTGAAAAACTTGAAGGAAAAAAAAAGAACTTACTAAAAGCTAGAAATGATCACACCTCCATAGAGAAATAATTTATACTTTATTTATGATTCCTACATACTATTACCATGTATTTTCAATCTTTTAGATTTCGCTTGACTCAGCTTGCCTTCAACGCTATAGAACCTTTTCTTGTTAGAGATTGGAGAAAAAAGATCTAAATTTTGCGACTGCGACAAGAATGTCAAAGAATCTTCAAATGACAATTGATCAATCTCATCAGATGCCGGACTCTTATTAGCTAACATCATTCTTTTCTTGGAGAGATCTTCTATATTCTCAGGCAGGTTGAAACTACTGAAAATTTCCAGACTGCGTTCAAGTTCAGATAATGCCAAACTGCTTTTTCTCTGCTCTTTGAATTGTTCTAATTTGCTTATAACAACGTCAGCTGTGGCCAAAGCATTGGCAAAATAAATTTCTTTCGTCTTTTGATTATAGCTGAGGTTCTTAATGTATGTCTTAACTCTGGGAACGAAGGCAATATAATATTTTTTTTTCTTTTTTAATTCGACTCCAGTGTTATCTACTATGCCACCGATTGAGGGAATCCAGACGCCGCAGCCAACTAGAAAGCCACCATCTTTTCTTAATATGGGATTTTCAAATGTTGCCAAGACATTATCTTTGAAAAGCAGATTCAAAATTTTGACTATGTTATTTTCTTTTCTAAGCAGCTTGAATATTCCTAATAATTGCGAAAATTGGGGAATACCATAATTAGTGAAGTATTTCCATAAATATCTAGTCCTCATCAAAGAAATCAAATCTTCTTCTAAATTTCCAAACATACAAGTGTAGCAAGTGCCACCAGCCACTGAGTGACTCACAACCCCATAACAGAAAGAATGGACAGTACGATTGCACTTACCACATTTGAAGTGAGGTACTGATTTCTCGTAGTCAGCACCACACTCGCAGTCTTCCGGAGAGACAAGGTCCTGAGTTTCAACTGGTATCGTTGAGGGAAGTTCTTTTCGGGAATCTTTGCTGCATGAATTGAGAAATTGACTTAACGGAAGCGGATTGCAGTTGATATATTTGGGAAATTCAATTTCTTCTGATGTAATTGTTTTATGTGAATTCAAAGAATGGAAGACGGTCAGAAATGGATCTATATTTTCAGTTTCATCCAGTCCCAGAGCAACACCTGTCAAAAAATCAACGCTAACAGAATCAATGCCTGTATTCATTGAATACATGCTCTTATTTTTGCTTTCGAGATAACCTTTTTCCACGGAGATCGTCGGAGGAAGACTGTTTGGATCATTGAAGAATGGCGGGCTATAATCTTTTGGGCAGTTCTCATTAAACATTAATCTGATAGAAATATACTTCTCTGCTGGAAGAGGTTCTAAAGCTTGAATGGAAACAATTATTTGGCGAAGTAATTTCTGTACTCTTTCCCTTGCTCCAAAATTCGATGTTTTCGAATTGGAAGAATGTTTATCACTTATAAACATCAAATTGTAATTGTCATAATCTATTTCAAAAACATATGCTTCAATGAGACTTTGAGGTTTTTTACTATCAAGATATATTCCAAATTGTAATGCATTTAAGTACTTCAAACTAATAGACTCGAAAATGCCTTTTTCTATCCAATTTAAATATAAATCACCATCGTTGCTTATTCCTCTCCTGACTTGCTTAGTTTTAATCCAATTTCTCTTATTATCTGATGCATTGACATCAACGACAAACTTTTGATCCACAAAATGCTCATCGTTGAAAATGTGTCTCAAGAACACAACACAGTCCAAGGAAATCTTGATAAGCTCCATAATCAATTTTTGTGATTGCTTAATTGTGAATGGCCTATCCTTCGTTTGCACTTTTATTTCTGTAGAGGATGCCATCTGTCCCTATGGTAAACTTGTAAGTTTTAAAGTGCTTATACTTTCAAAGGAAACTCAAATTCACTTGAACCATTATCGTGCCCTTCTTTTATACACGTAAACCGTGCAATATCACTTCAAATGCTGCAAAATTAAATTTATTACACAAAACGAAGCATATATCAATCTATTACTAGAATCTATTTATTCAACAATCTATAAGGTTCTCCATTTTGCCTCAACTTATTAGAATGCTCAGCCACTTTTTCCATTCTCTTTGCCTTGAGTTGAAACACTTTGCTTCTTAGATCCATTTTAGCATCATCCCAAATTGGAGCACGTAATCCAACCGTACCAATGTTGGCATCGTCGATAATCTTTTGTAACTCTCGACAGTAGTTTCCATCGAGTGGAAACGGAAGTTTATGAAAGCTTGTACCTTTTCCTCTCTCTCGCAATTCTTTCTCGTAATCTCCTTTCATTTCTTCCACAGATGGTAGTTTAAGTCTTCCGCTATATACTCTGGCCACTATCGCAGCCTGAGATTCAGAAAGTGGCATTGGGACGACATCTTTCGGTAAGCCAATAAATGCTAATGAGGGGTCATATAGATAAAAAATTTGTTTATATAAGTCGTAAATCTGTCTTCCATCTCCTAAAATATTTTCATATGTCTTCAAAAATGGGACATCATATAGGTAACCCGTGCAAAATATAACAGAATCTATACTATTAATAATATCACCATCCACAGTTTCGACTGACCTACCATTTTCATAGTCGTACTTTTTCACTATCCCAATGTGAGTGACATTGTGGTTGTCAATAAACTCTTTTTCATTCGACGATACAAAAACTTTTTTGGCACTCACAGATAATTGCATGGATATATCGCTACCACTCGATTTATTTCCGATGACCAACACATTCTTATCCTTAAAGTCGGTGTCCCTCACAAAATATCTTGCATGTGTTATTGAGCTCGGATCTTTTTTGCTCCATTCCTCCAAGCCTTCGACGTCGGGAATAAAAGGGACATTGAAATGACCGTTTGCAACAACAACCGCGTCAAAATGGTCAGTTTTGAATTCTTTTGTCTTCATATCCTCGTACTTTAGATTCCATACACCTTGGTCCTTACGTAGCTCAACAACATTAGAATTCAATAATCGTTGCACGGAAGAAGGAATCGTTTGAGCGTACTTTTGAACATACTGAAGAACTTCCTGTCGATTGAGAAAAGGTTTGGACTGATTAGCAAAGTGTACGTTGTTATACTCCATCATTTTCCCTGGAAGATTGGTCTCAAGATTATCATACATTGAAGATAGGAAAGGTCTTTCTTCATTAGCTATATCCTCGAACACGTCCTTTGAATTTCTATGACACGAAGGTACCGATGGTCTTGCAATCTTCTTTTCCTCACTATAATACCAAACACCACCTATCTTATCCCGTCTCTCAAATAAAGCGAGCCTATCGAAAGTTGCCGGCTCTATAGCAAGCGCCTTTGCCATAGCTAAACCACCGGGGCCACCTCCAATTACAGCAACCCTTCTGTAGGTTGGCTCACTCGACCTCGTCATGTTTCGACACCCACTGTAAGATAATATCTTCATGAAAAATTCATATTCTATTAGTCTCATAAATGTTGCACTAAAAGGATCGATTGATTTCCGAGACTGTATTATACATCTCTAACAAAGACAAGGGTTTTTGCTGCAACATCGGCAAAGCCTTCCAAACTTCGTTTAAAATGTCGAGAAATCGGCTATATTGGTTTGAGAAAACATAATGGTGCCTCTAGCTCTAGCATTTGTTATACCTGTATTAATGTAATATTCTTTATAAACGGCATAAAATAAATTCAAGAGAAAACCCATCTTTGAAACAAGTCCAATCAGAGATCCATTACTTCGAAATCTGCATATATGTCCAATATTAATACAGGTCAATCACATCAATCACAACAAGCCTAATGAATACCTTCCTGAAAAGACATCTTCAAAATAGAGTGATAAAAAAAAAAAGAAATACTAAACTAAATTCTAAAAGTAATCGAGCGTTGTTCGAGCAACACTGAATAGTCCATAGCTACGATACAAGCTCTCCCAAATCAAATTCATCCTTAGAGCGTCCCAATTGGAAAGGCTGAAAAGTGCAACTAAAAGCACAGGTCGATGACCATTGGTTATGCAGCCCGCGCTGTTCCTGAATAATGTACCCGATACGTTACATCCCAAGGACGTGACACTTTCAACCCTTCGAGAGAAACTTGCCTCGAGATGTTGAATTTCCAGCTATTTTTCATCAAGATCTTAGAAGTACAATCAAACAGGCACAACCTTAAGAAGTATTAAAAACGTATATATCTTAGTGAAGGTACCATATTATAAATTTAAGGCTCAAGTGGATATATTTTGTTATTGATTCGCAAATAATTACTGATGGCAGACCCTGCGGCAAGTATTAAATCGATCATAAGTGGTCGAGTTAAAATGAGTTCTATGGATTGGGATTCCGTTGATTCTAACAATAGCAATACTGCAATCTCGGATTACCAAGCGTTCAGAAGGAGGGATGAATCAGAAGACTCAAGAAATCCCAAAACCATTGGCTATTCAGAGAGCCAAGGGGAAGAAGCAACGAAGCAGTCTCATGTCTATAGTAATGGAGAAGACTCCCTGGCATCTTTATCCTCGGGTACCAGTGACAACCAGAAGTCTTATCTGAGAGATTCGTATTTGAGTCCAACTCCGGACGATGGAAGCTACACTCAACTGG
This sequence comes from Priceomyces carsonii, assembly GCF_900007245.1. NCBI lineage: Eukaryota > Fungi > Ascomycota > Pichiomycetes > Serinales > Debaryomycetaceae > Priceomyces > Priceomyces carsonii. The sequence continues at coordinate 950,090 of NW_026946679.1, read as the reverse complement.
AAGCTATTTTGCGACCATCATCGAGAAACTCAACGACATCATGCTTTTCTACTATGGCGACTAAGGACGGCGTAGAAGGCAAAAAATTTCATAGAAATGGGCCCACCGCCTATTCAAATAGCATAATGGCAAGCATGGTACATCAACAGGCTTTACAAAATTATCAACAGCTGCAACAACAAGTCGATGTTAGTGGAACAGAATCGATAAATTCTTCAACAAGAGTAAAGCCTTCTTTTTTCAGATCCTTTACTGGAAACTCTAACGAAGGGAACCAGAGCCAAGTATCTATTAAAACGACAAATGCAGAGCATAATGGAGAGATGGAGGAAAAGAAAACTATAGGAATTGATCAAATACCAAATTCCGAACCTCCTTTCACTTTGAAGGAAAAGATAAATTTACTCAACACACCAAAGGCTTCACGAACTTGATTAATGCTCAAGATGAAATTAATTTTACTTTACGAATTTTCTATTTCTTGTCTGTTTCGCTCTATTAGTTAATCCAATGGTTCCATTGAGTGACTCCTCCACACTCCTAGATTTTATCAGATAGTATGACATAATAGCTTAATATTTGTATATCACGTGACTATAAAATTCGTTCATCTAAGAAATCGATACCCTACCGTAGCAGCATTTGCCATTCTTTATCCAAACATGATTAAATCACAGATAAGAGCTGTCTTTAGAAAGGGAAGAAGTTTACAAGCCCCCAGAAAGAGCTCCGGTGTCGTTTCTTTAGCTTCGAGAAGGTTCCTGTCAAGGTTAAGTTCCGAACCTGAAGAGCACATCACCAAATTATCTGATTCTAAAGACCCTAAAAGAACTCAGTTTTTTGAGTATACATGGGGATCTTGGATTAAGAATGACAAACAAGAAAGGAAAAAAAGGGAAACAAAATTCTCTATCGAAGGTTTGACTGAATTGGTCCAGAATTTGAGTAAAGAAAAATCAAATTCTAGAAATGTCGACAAAAGCGGCGAGCCTTTCATTAGAGCTCCAATTGAGCTAAAGGATGGTTCCAGAGTCTTGACCGGAAACTTGTCGGACTCGATATTTGGTAAACACGATGAAATGCTAGTTAGGTCAATTGCAAGTATTCACGAGGGAAAACATCATAGAATTTATAAGGTCACTATTTCAAGTGGTAAGGAATTTGTGTTGAGAATTCCTTACGCCTTGGCTTCAAAGGAGTCGCTTTCTCGCAAAATAAACAGTGAGGTTGCAACCATGGATTTTTTAAGTTTAAAACTAGGCTTGAAGGTTCCAAAAGTTGTCGCCTTTAGTGGCTCACACCAGAATTCCATTCAATCTCCGTTTATTTTAATGGAGTATATTGAAGGCGATTTATTAATGAAGCAATGGGATCCATTAGTTGATGATTCTGCTGTTGATAGCAAGGTTAAAAATATAATAAAAGTCTTTGCTGATTTTCAAGAAAAAGTTCTTTCATTCACTTTCAATAAATATGGTTCTTTATACTTTTATGATGACGTTTCTGTCGGAGAGCAGTCAACTTTACCTTACGATGGTGAAGTGAATCCAGTATTGAAGAACAGATGGAGAATTGGACCAAGTATTGAGAAGCTGTATGCGAAGAACAAGTCAAAGTTACCAGAGAAAGTAGTCAATCAATTCAATGGCCCTTGGGACAGAAAATCTCCATTAGAGATTATTAAATCACTTGCAGGGATTGAGCTTGAAAACGCAAAACACAGATTAGCATTAGCTGAAGCAGATGCAGGTGGAACGGTTGAAGATGCTGCATTATTGAAGAAGCAGATCAGAACATTTGATCATTTGTCTCTTATCGGACCAAAGCTAATCAAGCCTGACTCCAAATCCATAATGAACGTTGAAGAGGTGTTTAAGCCCCGTTTGTATTTACCTGACTTGGATCCTTTGAATGTTATTGTTAAAAATGACAATTTCTATTTCTTAGACTTTGAGTATTCCACTATTAAGCCTTTCATCCTCAGTGATTATCCCTCTTTCATTGCTTATAATGGAGCAAAGGTATTTAATATCGAGGAAGAAATTCCCGAGTTCAAGGATATGGATGAAGCAGAGCAGCAGCAATATCAATTTATGTACTTTAAAACAAGGAATGAGAGATTATGGGAACTTGAATTGAATTCTAGGAGGCACGATTTAATTGCGATCGCTTCTCCTCATATAAAGTTGCTTAAGGCTCCATATTCTCAAGCTTTGGAGTTACGTAACGATAAAGATTTCTTGTATGTCGAACATTCAATAATTCAACTTCAAGCAATGTGGGAATCTTATGTTGCTAATGAATTATGCAACTCTACGGATCCTACATTCCCAATCCAATACACTGCAGAAGAGCTTGATGAACACCAATCAGATCTCGAAGAGTACCAATTAGAAATCTTGTCAACACCTTTTGCTGCAACAGGTGGCTGGGTACCTCAAGATATGTTCGATAAATTGAGAGATCAGGGTGTTATAGTTGAAACAAGCGACGGAAATTTCAAAATTGAAACTGAGAAAGTCCTCTAGTATGCTTTATTTGTATATACTGTTAATAAGTTATAAATATTTTCTTGCTAGTAGTTTGATTCGTAAATCAAAATCTGGAGAGCAAATGGCATCATTTACGGAATAAAAAGGATTCATCAAACATTTCACATAAAGTTCATTAGTTTCAATAAAGAATTGTTTAATCGAGTTTTCATCATGTTTCTGTAGACCCGTGCCATTAGTTCCAGGACCATTTAAATCATAACACAATATGAACTTTATATTACCTTGAGTAATGAATGCGTTTACAAGAAGACCATAAAATGATTCCACTTTTCCTAAATAAAACTGATTAGTAGACCACTGTGCATCTTCAATCAAGTCTAAAGAAGAGTTCGATATGAAAGGTAAGATTTCTCTTATACTTGGTGAGAACTGTGTTTTACCAGGAATATATTGCAGTTGCTGAGCTGTTCCATTTCCCTTGAATGTCGAGAATTCTAGTTCATATAATGGGTTATCTCTTGTTCCTATGATCGTAAAATAATATGATGACATTAGCGTACTTTCATTCGTTTCTTAGAACCTTTTGCTCTTTTTATATTATAATACTTAAAAGAACTTTTTAGTGTGGTATCTCTATAGCGACTATGACAGGGAAAAATAAAAAAATAAAATAATATTTCGATTGTTTATTTTGATTGACTTTCTTGATAAAAGCATCAAAATTACAACAACAATTAAATAATAGAGCCTGAACTATACTTAAAGGACCAGCAGTATGGTGTTGGAGATGCTACATGGATTGAACCTTATCCAGCCTTTCGTATATCAAGAGGATGATATTGAGAAACCTAACTTTTTATTTTACTCTGATATTTCTGAGAAGATGAAAACATTGGCTCAAAGGTTTGAAAAAAGTGATAGAGATATAATCGATTTGAGTAACGGCAACGAAGAAGTTACTGTAGCAGTCAAATTGGACTTGCTAATTCTGAGGAATAGGAATTTGAAGACTTCAGATTTGATCAGAGATAATTTGGTCTACATGGCCAAATGCGATAAGCTGAAGGACGAGCTTCCGGGTGAAATGCAAAACCGATCTTCATGCACAATAAACAATGCAAAAATATTCCAGTACAGGCCTATAAGTGGTGAAGTTTTTGTAGTCAATTTAGCATTGAAGATCTTGGATTTTGTTGTATACCGAGATCTGGATGAGATCCATATTGACTTTTTAAAAGATGAAAATTATGGAATATTGGTGTTGTCTGACGAACAAATGATTGAACAAATAGCGCTATATATGAAGCGACAATTCAAAACTAGTTTGAAATCGTTTTCGGCGCAGCGAGATCCCTATGGTCATCCATGCGACCCTCATAAGAGAGGCGTACTAATACTTGAAAGGGTTCCTGTCATACCTGAAGAAAAGTTCGAAGAATCTTTCATTCGAGAAAATGATACTACTATTAATGACAAATCAATCATGTACGACGAAGGTGATGAATATAATTCTTTAGAAGATTTATTATTATTGAAATCTAATGATACTTCAAAATCTACCGAAGACGAAGAGGAAGAGACAAATTTTGAAAGCATACTTAAAAGTAACAATAAACCCAAGAAGAAACAATGCGCTTATGGTGCTGGCATAAAAGACAACGGATTTATCAAGGACATAAACAACATGAGACATAATGAAACGATCGTTGATATCGACGAAATTGATACGACTGATGACGAGAAAATGGATAACGATGACAACAATATACTTCTCAGTGATGCTATGGAATGCGAACAGATAGAACAGTTCCAATATACATCTGAGAGCCTCTCTATTCCAGTGGACCTTCTCTCAGACTTTGATCAAGGTATAGAATCTCCAATAATTAACAAACAAATATCAACATCATCTTCGTTTGCGTCTCCATCCAAACGAAGATCAATCTCGACGAAGACATCAGTCGCATCGTTTTCCATGATTGATAAAGGTGAATATAAAGATTTAGACTATGCATTTAGAGATAAGTCTTCATCGGTTCCCAATTATATAAAGGAGGACAAAAAATTCAAATTCATCAAGGTCGGCAAAGTACAAAAGTTTGTCAGTTTATTTGAGGAACACCTGACGCAACCTCTGGGCGAGTCATCACCAGCTGGACCAGCAAGTCGCCTGCGAAGTAATAGTGTAAGTAGACAAAACTAGAGTTTGTAAAAATATAACGATCTATCAAGAATCTTTATCTTCAAATTCACCGATTTTCTCAGTCAATTGATTGAATTGGTTAAACACTTTTTCAACGTCTTCGTCTTGAGACTTAATATCATAACCTTTCACCTTCATTGAACCCAAACACCATAGTTCTTTCAATCCCCGAGTAATATTTAGCAAATCTTCACACAACCGTATAATAGTCAATGCATCTGAATTTATGGTAAGGGAGTCTACTGAAAGTAATTCTTTTGACTTATCTCTAATAATACCAACTTCAAAAATATCTTGAAATTTCAGTAAGATTTGTTCAATATCTGAGTCAATTCTCTCTATTAAAGTTAGTACGCATTCTATGACGAATATGTATTATATATACTTACGTAACAATGCAATAGATCTTTGTTGCATATCTAATAGTGCTGGCAGCCTCTGTATTAAAGTTTAAGTTTTCAATTTTCAATTTACTTAATCTGAGAAATTATATTCTGCAAAAAAAAAAAATTGTTTACCCAAGAAGTCAAAATGGATTTTCGATTTGTATAAGTAGCTTTTCTATAGTTTTCTAACTCTCGCGATACTCCTCTGATCCATTGAAGCTGACCATAGTACAAATCACTGCTTCTTCTCGTATTGTACAATTAGTATGTAAACGGTGTATGTTTATTGAATATGTAAATGAAGTATGTAAATGAAAGCTATTAAGAGGCTGTATGTACCTAGTGACTTGAACCCCATAGATAATATGCTCAAAAGTATAAATTTCCAATTAGTATTTTTTTGGAAAACCCAGAAGTGATAGAAAATACGTGATAGATGTCTCCGAGTCCATTCTTACAATACACATGAAAAAAGGAAGCCGAATAATTAGGATGCAAATTAAATGAACATATATAACCATATATGAATGCTTTTCTTTCTGTTTCAATTCTCTTAAGTAGAAAATATAAGTTTGATAATTCTCCAAAACACCATCAAAATATATAAGATTATCTTATAAAATGTAACGACTATCCAGACTATTCTCAACATCACCACTATTAAATTTTCTAAGATATAATATAGGATTGCATGTTTATCACCTTCGTTCAATTTCATAGTTAAATCATTATCCCTCAAAGTGTCTGACACTATATTTCTAAATAACGAAGAATTTAACTTGTCAAGCCTTTCACTGAATTTTCTAAGGTCCAATGACAATGACGTATTTATCTCTCCAATTGATCTATCACTTTTGCTCAACAAACTGTCTATTTTAACAGCATAATTGTCATTTGCCAAATGAAGAATAGATTTAACTTCATCTAATAAAGTGGAGTAAAGTTCTTCGTACGCAGGTAAACACTCATCGTTAATGAAAGCTGATTGTTTCATGATTTGATTTATCTTTTTCTCAATAATGTTATTAATTTTCAGATTTGTAGATTCCATTAGCTGTGGATACAGTGTAACCATATAGCTTATCTTCAAGTCTAAGATTTTTGCAAGAAATGTCAATTCCCTCTCCAACTGTACAACTTCATCGTCATTAGGATCCACAGATACATGTGGCTTTAATATTTCTTTCTCTTTCGAAGCGACCTCTTCTCCAGGTCTTTTTTCAAGTGGACGTATGGAAACGCTATTTATGTCTCTCTCTGAGGCATCATCAATCTTAATTAATGGTGGTGCTTCTGGTTCGTTATTCTCAGTCAGATTTCCCTCAGTTGAGGTATTCAATTCTTCAAGAGCCAGCGGGATATCTCCTTTGAAAGTCCTCTCCTTCGAGGATTGCTTACCTTCTTTAGTATCGTCGGATTCGTCTTGGCTAGGAGAAGAAAAATCGCTATGAGACTTCTTGGATGATCGTGATTTATTCTTCTTGTCAGATGCTTTACTTCTTTTAGAACTTTGAGCCTTGTACTCTTCGTCAGTACTGGTCGTAGACAGATGATTGCTGCTCAATCTACGGGATGTAATATCTTCCTCGCTGAAAAGTTTATCATGCAACTTATGTAATCTTTCCTTCGACTTTGACTTGGAAGCAATATCTGAGGAGCCTGATGAAGATGGAAACCACAAGTTACCTTTGGCATTCTTTAGCTCATGCCAGTGGAATGATCTCCAACTCAGGTCGCTCAAAAGTTCATTCAATTCAATTGCCCATATGCATTTCCATGGTTTCTTATTATTCTTGCCGTTATGAGAACTGAAGACGTTAGAAGCCAAAGGTATGGTGCTGATTGACAATGGCTTCGGATACTCATGGTATTTCTTTCTTATTTTTCTATTTCGGATTATTTGCAATGGATTGTAGACGCCATCAACGCCGGGATGCTCATTGGAGTACTTGTTTTGTTCATTCCAGTCGTAAATTCTCTGAATATAAAGATATTTTAGTGCAATCATTGATTTGATCCTTTCAGCCCTAGTTAGCGTACTCCTTGATGGACTAAACTTGCTGGCCAATACGTCTTTGTCTTTCCAAATCCCTTCTCCATTATTGTTTTTCATCGGTTCTACAACATTACAGTCGGCTCTTAGTACTTTTCTAGTATCTAGAAGGATTGATGTTAAATTTCCTGCCTTTTTTATGTCTGTATCATCTATATCAATTGTCTCTCCTAATTCACGAGGTTGGCTTATATCTCTATCAACATTAAAACCGTCCTTCGTTGGACTATGATTCAGTTCACTTTGCTCTCCACTCAGCTTTTCATCTCCTTCCTTGACAGTTTCAGAACTCCATTTTACCTTCTCAGAGTTTGAATTGTCATCTCTCGCTCCAGCCATAGCTGACGGAGCTTTCGTAAGACGTATCCTAGACAAGGGAGACACCAGCGAATCAGCACCATTAACTAATTGTTCCTCAGCCGCTTTTGTTGAGCGATCCATGATTTAAAACATTGCTTACAAAAACGAAAAGCCTCAAACTTTAAATTGATTATCAATTAAATAATCTCAAAATCCGTTGTTTATTACATTGGATAGAAGACAGAAAAATATATTTTAAAAAGCCACATCCTACATAACATTGCGCTATGCCAGTTCAATTTGTCAAATCAACGGAAGATTTCGACGGTTACTTGGCTAGAAATAACTTCTTTGTCGCCAATTTTACTGCACTGTGGTGTCCTCCTTGTCAAGTTGTCAAGCCAGTAATTGATCAACTTTATGCAGATGAAAATGGCAGATATGCCAAAATAGAAATCGCAAGAGTCGATTTGGACTCTTCTCCTGAGCTTGCATCAAGATATCATGTAACTAGTATACCTACATTTATATTTTTCGAAAAGGGAAAGGAGACGAGTAGAATCAATGGAGCGAATATACCAGAAGTTGTGAAGCGCTTAGACCAAATGAGCTCGAAGGCTTCCAATGATGTTAATGCTGGAAGGCATGGAGCTCAGAGTCCTGTGAGTTCAGTATCTTCAGTGTCCTCATATCAAAAAGAAATCTCTAAGTTGATTCCCAGTGGATTTGAAATTTTGAATAGCTCTATTGAATTTCCACAGTTTGAAGCGTTGAATTCTTTGGCTTTACTGAAAACTTCAGACGACGCAAGCGAAATAAAGAATTTATTTAGACTTGACTCAAAGGTTGAGAATAGTGCTGTTATCTCCGACGCTGATTCACAATTGTTGTTCTATGTACCGTTTGTCAATATTTCAAAAGTTTATTCTATCTTGATAAAGATTGCTGACCCTAAGGAATTGGCTTCTGACAAATATGAGCTCAACGAGGATGAGTTAAAAAATGAGACGCAATCCCCAAGTCTTGTGAAAGTCTGGTTTAATCAGACAAGTGTTTTATCATTCGATGATAGTGCTAGCGATTCTAATGCACCTCACATTGAAAAGATTGACAAGAAAAATGGATGGTATGAGTGCAAATTAAAGTTTGTCAGATTTCAGTCGGTTCAAAACTTGAAGATCTTCATTGACGGAGAAAATGAAGACTTCCATACATTAGTACAAAAGATAATAATAGTAGGAGTGAGTGGAGAGTCCAAAGACAATTTTAAACTCGAGAAATCCTCTGACGAATAGCTCCTCGAATAGCCGAAAGAACTGGGCATAAAAATCCATGATTAGAAACTACATTTAGATAAACAAATCAAAAGCTAATGTCTTCAATTAAGCTCTGACGAAGTTATCTTGATGTCGCTTTAGTGTCTTTTATATATTTCGTTGGTCAAAAGTCTCCTATTAGTGTTATCGATACTTACCGTAGTACCCGTGTGGAGATACTGTAGCCACCGTTTTGAGTAATTTATATGCACACCGGAAAAAAACTGGTCAAACCTAACGAGTTGCTTCCAGCACTACAAATAGTTTAATTTTAGATCAAGACTAATCTTATATTATAGTTAGAAATTTGTTCTAATAGTTGATGCAAGATGGCTTCTAGGGCAATACTAAGTGGAATTGTTGGTCGAACTTTAAAAGGTTCGTCAATAGTGCCAACGAGGAATTTGATAATTAGAGCTTCCGCCACCAGACTGATCAGGTATCCTTTGAGGCCAGACATTCATTTAAATATAAATCAGTACACGGTGAATGACAAATTCGTCAGGGTATTGATAAGGAATCAGTCTACTTTACCCGATAAAAAGCCGGACAAAGCTGAGTTAATACCACACCTGTCGGAGATACCCAAGCAGAGTATTTGGGAAAAAGTTAAGCATGAAGCTCAGCATTATTGGGATGGGACCAAATTGCTAGGCTATGAAATAAAAGTGTCGACAAAGCTTTTGATCAAAATGGTTGCAGGATACGGATTATCTCGTAGAGAGTCAGCACAATTGCAGAGAACTATTGTTGATGTCATTAGACTTGTTCCGTTCTCCATGTTTGTTGTAATCCCGTTCGCTGAGCTTTTACTTCCTATTGCATTGAAGCTTTTCCCCAATCTATTACCGTCTACGTATGAGTCTAAACAGGATCGTACGAAGAAGAGCGCAAAATTATCTAAGACTAGAAAATCTGCTTCAGAATATATAAAGCATACCATGGAAGAATCTGGTTTGAAATTGTCCAAGAAAATCACTGACAAAGAAAAAGAAGCCTTTGTTTCTTTTTTTAATACGATTTCGATGGGCAAAAATCCCAGTAAGGAGCACTTGATTCAAGTTGCGCGTCTTTTCAAGAACGATCAAGTATTAGATAATTTGTCCCGTCCACAATTAGTTGCGATGGCACGCTATATGTCTTTAAGACCATTTGGTACTGATTCGATCTTGCGTTATCAAATAAGACATCGTCTTTTAACTATTATTAAAGACGATAAAGCGATAGACTATGAAGGTGTTGACTCATTGACCGTCCCAGAACTACAGACAGCATGTCAACAAAGAGGTATCAAGACAGTTGATGTTTCACCTGCTAGATTGAGGGAAGATTTATCCACTTGGTTGGATTTGAGGTTAAGACAAAAAATTCCATCTACATTATTGATCTTGTCATCAACTTACACTTACGGAGAACACTCAGCAAGCATTGAAACATATTATGATGCATTGTTAGCTGTTTTATCATCTATTCCTGATGAAGTGTATAACGTTGCTAAATTAGAATTGTCTGACGATTCGAAATTGAAATTGAATATGTTGAAGGAGCAAGATGAAATGATCAACGAGGAGAATTTAAGAGAAAAGGATACTGTCACTAAGGTGAAAGATAACATCCATTTGGACGAGTTCGAGGATGCTGCTACTGAAGGTATGAAGATTGAGAACGACGATGACGCCGCTGATACTAAGATTTCAAAGGAAAAGAATGCTAAAGCTAAACCTGAAACCGAATCGGAGGAAGAAAAAACAGCAACGCAACCGGATAATGTTACACCGAAAAACGAACAGAAAGCTGAATCGAAAGTGCATTAGATTGGCTCTGATTTTTCAGTCATGTAGATCATTCGTCGGGCTCAGTGCATATCAAATAAACGGCGACAAAATTTTTATCAATAAAATAACTTAAAATATTAAAAATTCAAAAAGAAAAGTAACGATTATTATATTAAATAGAGTCTAAAATAAATCGAATATATCTAATTTTTACCTGTTGAACCAAAACCGCCTTCACCTCTTTCTGTTTGCTGAAGTTCATCGGCAGTAATCTCTTGAATCTCAGCGTTGACTATCCTTTCCAAAACTAATTGAGCAATTCTGTCGCCCTTACTAATGTTGAAATCTTTCTCCGAGTGATTGAATAACACAATCTTAACTTCTCCTCTATAGTCTGCATCAATAACTCCAGCTCCTGTAGAAATCCCATGCTTCACTGCCAAGCCTGATCTAGGGGCAACTCTACCATAGGTACCAATTGGAACAATTATAGAAATATCAGTTGCAATTAATCCTTGTCCGTGGGCTGGAATGACACCTTCTTCTGACGAATACAAGTCGTAACCAGCTGCTAATGAGGAACCCTTTGTGGGTGTCGTTGCTTTCTCTGAGCGTAAAAATACCTTCAAAGTATCTTCCACTTTAATTTTTTTGGTTACTTGATCAACTTCTGAGGTCATAGCTTTAATAAAGGCTTGGAAGTAAAGTAATATCAACGATTTAGTGCTCTTCTGGTTTTCTACATTTGCTTTAATTATGCGCGTATGTATACTATATGAAAGACGCGTTCTATAAGGACGATATCACGTTTAACAGACTACACAGAAACTAAGTTAGAAAAATATACCTTGTTAAGGTAAATGGATCCATTGGTTTTTGACCTCATGTCAGCTCTCCAATTGAAGTTATAATCGGTACCGCATACCCCAGCCGTATAATAAATATAATCCATCACTATACCTACTTTCCAATCTAAATTGTCTTCTTTGCTTTGCCGAGAAGAAGCATATGAGAATTGCGACTTTTCAAATGGTGGTAATGAGTCCCATGACTGGATAGCTTTTAAGGTCCATTTATCTAGTTGAATAGGTTCATTTGTCTGAAAGGTAGATAAATATCGTAAAAATTCCGGTTTTGGAGAGATCTTCGTTCTTTCAGAATGTACCTTCCTTCTTCGTTCCTTGTCAGCATAGAAATCTTTCTTATCGTTACCCAACATTTCATACAAAGAATGAACCTTCTGGTAGCTGTATTTCATTGGCTTATCGTGCTTCAAATCGGTATAGAAAATATGAGTAGCCTTTCTTGATGAATTTCTATAGAACGCTTCTTTGATAATAACGTCATAGTAATCCAACTCAAAATCATATATCTTTCGCCTACTTCTCAACTTGTCTTTGATTATTTCCCAAGGATATAACGACAGAAGCTGATAAGGATTCCATCTATACTGATCACTGTATCTTTTGAGATAATTTACTACCTCATATCCCTTCCATATTCTTAATCGTTCTTTAAGGATAAGGCTTTTTTGTTCCATGTCTCCTTCGAGCAATTTTCTTTCAGAATCTGTCAACTTTGACCATAATTCCTTTAAATAAGCTTTAGTTCCTACTCCTGTCATAAGTCCAAGTAGCTCTATCCCGTCTATAGCTTCGGGTTTTGGATAGTAAGGCGAAGCTATACTATATCTAGCGTCTGAACCAATTGAGCTCTTTTCCGAGGCCCTTTTAGAGTTTTCTTGTTCATTATCAGGTTGCTCTGAAAAGAGCGTCTGGTGTAAGACATCGCGATCTCGCTGCACCGATGGCCCTCTACTTGGATATCCAATATTGAATGGTTCTTTAAGCCATATGTCACTAAGATAATGCGACTTGTATCGCTTAAAGCTCTGGCTAGGCGGAAATATTCGGAGACGCAAAGATCTCATATATTATCATGAATATAAATTAGAAAAGTTGATGATGACTTTTGATCGTGAATATGTATAATTTTTAGTACAAATAAAAAATATAGTATATACATAAATTAAGAGTATTATTTTAGTATTAAGATAATAGATTAAAGCCTATCATGGGTATCAGATTAAGGGTTTAATCGAAATGATTTCGAATCAAATGCCTCGAACAATTTTACTGTTAAGATCATAGGAACTTTGTCATCTTCTATCGGATTAAGATTAACATTTGAAAACTGCTCAGCAGAAGATCGCAACACGTATTCTTCATTCTCATTCTCATTCTCATTTAATATTCTATCCTTAATGATCAAATTGGATTGTTTGAATATGCATTGGTATAGGATTAATTGAATTAATAAAATCAAAAGATCGGTCAACAAGAGACCTGGGAGTCCTAGCTTTGCCAATTTAATCCACGTATTCGAAGAAGATTCTATGTCATTAGTAACACCTTCACCAATAAAGGAAACGAACCACCAAGTACCATTTTCAATATTTTGAGTGCCTCTAGTTACCACAGGTAGTACCCATATGCCGACAAATAAGATATGATAGAGAAAGGTAAAGACCGATTTGCAATAGATAGTTAAACTTGTTTTACTTATAACAGCTCTGATTACTTTATTTCTTGCTTCTGAATCCTCACCTGCCCGGTAATTGATTGCAGCCATCATAGTATGTACGCCCTCAGAAGAGGCAACCGAATCACAACCCAAAAATTTCTGAATAGCTATATGAAATATGGCAGGAACAATACAAGCTGAGTGACAATATTTTATGAATTGGTAGCCGACCAAAAAATACACTGAAGTATCTAGCTGTGAGATCAAATTATGTTGTAGTTTTCTTCTTTGATTGAATACTTGTTTCTTTTCAAAAGTGTTCGCATTCTCCTTGTCTATAATAGCACTTGCGGTAGTATTTCTTAGCGACATCGAAGATGGCTGTCTTTCAACTGCTCTAGATGAATCAGGGTATGATCCAGGAATCAGATGAGATAGATAGCTCATTCAAAGAATGTTTTACAGATTCTTCTTTTTGAAGGTAGGTTGGTTCCCTAATTTTAAGATGAAATTGATATCGCGAAAATATAAGTAAGTCAGATTCTTTTATTAAACCAAATTAATTATCAATGATCAAGGGACTAAGATAAGAGACTCGGACTAAATTTTGTTGATATATGGTTTGGGTCAAGCCGTCATAAGTCAAGTTTATATAAGAAAGATGAATAAAGAGGAATAAGGTAAGCAAAATAAGGATTGCGAAGTATATTACTTCATTTATGTCCTCCTTAGTTGAACAAAGCACCAATATCAGCAGGCATCTCTTCAATTTGAGTAGAGTAGAATCTTTCGATTTCTCTCATTATGCCGACGTCTTGATCGGTAACGAAGTTGATAGCAACACCCTTTCTACCAAAACGACCACCTCTACCAATTCTGTGAATGTAGTTTTCTTTGTTTGCTGGAAGATCGTAGTTAATAACCAAAGAAACTTGTTGAACATCAATACCTCTAGCTAACAAATCAGTCGAGATCAAGATACGAGATGAACCAGATCTGAACTCGTTCATTATAGTATCTCTCTCTGCTTGAGGCAAATCAGCATGAATAGCAGAAACAGTGAAGTTTTCTGCCTTCAATCTAGTAGTTAAGAACTCAACCTTTGATCTGGTATTACAGAAAATAACAGCTTGCGTCACTGAGATAGAGTCGTATAAATCACACAAACAGTCAAATTTATAATCCTCCTGTTCTACATTAATGTAGAATTGTTTGATACCTTCCAAAGTCAATTCATCTTTCTTGACCAATATACGGACAGGGTTATTCATAAATTTTGTGGTAACCTCCAAAACATCTGGTGGCATAGTGGCAGATAATAATACAACTTGGGTAGTTTCAGGTAATAAACGGAAAATATTGTAAATCTGTTCCTTGAAACCTGACGACAACATCTCATCAGCTTCATCTAAGATAAACATCTTAACCTTGTCAGTTTTGAAAAATCTTCTTTCAATCATATCAAAAACTCTACCAGGGGTACCAACTACAATTTGGACACCAGATTTGAAAGCTTCAATATCATCTTTCATGGAAGTACCACCAATGGATGCATGAACAGTGACATTTAAGTACAAACCAATGTGAGTGATAACGTTTTGAATTTGAAGAGCCAATTCTCTAGTTGGCGCCAAGATTAATGCTTGAGTAGATTTTTCGTTTTCGTCAATTCTCTGCAAAGCAGAAATTGTAAAGGTGGCGGTTTTACCAGTACCAGATTGAGCCTGTGCCAACACATCACGACCTTCGGTGATTGGTAAGATGGCTCTTTGTTGAATAGCAGATGGACTTTCATAACCATAACCAAAAATACCTCTGACAATACTTGGTTTCAAGTGTAAATCATCGAAAGAATACACAACATTATCGTAGTTGGTTTCGATTAAACCTGAATCAACATCAGTTAAAGCTTGGTTAGACATGTTTGCGGATAATCTATATGAAAAATAAACTAATTAGACTAGCTTTTTTTTTAAAATCCTTATTCGTGAAGATTTTTCCCTGTTTTCGTCTTGTAAGCTATGAAATACTGTAAGGAGGAGTGTTCCGATCCAATGTCAATGGGAGATGAAGGGCG
>NW_026946679.1:920304-934739 GCF_900007245.1 Priceomyces carsonii | reverse complement strand
TCTCACGTGAATAATACCACTGACGTTTCCACAGCTAAGCTGTAATTTTATAAAAAGATCCCATAGTACATCTACTCGTAAAGAAGGATACTTCCGGTTCAGATCATTGTTTCTATTGAAACATTTCTGTCAATGAACTCGAAGGAGTTCGCTGGTCGTCCCAGAAAATCTGACAGAAAGCTGACAACAGATATTTTGAAGTGATTAATCGTGATCTTCTTCTACTCGTAAAGAAGAATTGAAGTGCTCATTACCCAGCTAACTTATACCTTTTATGACATTAAATTATACACATAGATAGTAATATATAGTTGTTGCTTTAACGGGAGTAACTCCAAACGTTTTTTAATAAACCATCTTGCTGTGCTAATCTGTTCAATGAATCGTCAGCTTCGCCCCTTGCTCTGACATAACCAGACAAAGCGTAGGTGGTATTGGAACCTGGGACAGCTCTACCTTCTTCATCGACGTTAGCGATGTTGAGCTGAACAGAGGCATGATCCTTAGCCTTGATGATTCTGTTGGTAGCAGAACACTTTCTTGGAACGTATAATTCAACCTATATGTAGTTAGTATATTTGAAACAAGATTCACTTAAAAGTTTCATGGTAAATGGTGTGGAAGTTATGAATAAAGCATTTTGAATACTCGGTTCTGATTGTCCTTGATAACATGTAAAAACTCTCCACTTGATTCTAAAACAAAAATCCCAATAACCATATCACTGAATAGAGTGATACGAAATGGTGCATAGCCTTAGTGTTGCATATCTCACGTAATTTTTGTAACTTCCGTCATAGTCATTGATTTGAACTCCCTAGTCATTGAATCTAAAAAAAAAAAACTTTCAATGAATAATTTACCCTTCATTCCACAAGTACCAACGAAAAATGTTAATTCAACTTACTAATTGACCTTTGTCGTTTTCCATTTTGCCTTGACGGTTTTAAGTTATATGGTGATTAAGATATAATTTATTTTGATGTGATTATCAAATTTTTCACTCTACCGAGCGCTACTCTGAACAAACAGTTATATTTGTGTAACATTTAAATAAAAATGGTAACGCACTACCAAAATGTGAATGGGCCTTAGCCCTATAGAACGTGATTGCGACATTTATTTTAGAGATTATTTTCTTATCTGTATTCTCAGATTGCGAAAGATATAGCTTCCTGATGATTTTAATTCTACAGGTATTGATACGTATTCTTTTATGCGTATGCTTTTGAAATATATAACTTCTATTATTTTAATGCAAGGACTGCAACACTTTCGACGTGATGGGTTTGAGGAAAGAAGTCAAATCCCTTGATACTTTCTACAATATACTTAGAGCCATTCTCGGTGCAGTTTATAAACCAATCGATGTCTCGCGCTTGTGAATGAACATTGCAACTCACATAGACAATGCGAGCAGGGTTGTATTCTGCAAGCTGTCGAAGAAAAACCTCATCACAACCCTTTCTTGGAGGATCCAAAATTACAGAAGTTCTCAGTGGAGGTGAATCTATATTTGCAAATATTTTCTCAGCTTTTCCCACTATGAACTTAGCATTGTGTATGTTATTCTCTCTCGCGTTCCTCTGTGCAAATTGGACAGAATCTGCACTTACCTCGACACCGATGACGCTAGAGACTTTTTCGGAGCATGTAATAGAAAAAAGACCTGAGCCACAATAAGCGTCGACTAAATATAGCGGCTCATTCTTTATCATATCAGGTGAATTGTCAATATCTAATTTTGATTTCACGTAGCTGATAACGACAGGAAGTATTGAGTTGTTGTTCTGAAAAAACTCACCAGCAGAAAACGTAAAAGTGTAACCATTAACATATTCTGTAACAATCTGTCGGGACTTAGTAACACAAGTCTTCATCAAAATCCTAGAATCATCGAGGTTTTGGTATGTCACAACCGATCCATTTTCAGAGTTATTATCAGGCTTTTTGTCAACGACTTTTGAATCTTCTCTCAAAAGTATAGTGGCACCTTTCTTGTATTTCATATAATCTTTTTCAAAAATATCTCTTTCTTGTTTCATACCTTTGTTTATAATATCAGTTCCAATAGGGCAATCCTCGATGTCTAAAATGGAAAAGTCACCTCCGTGAGCTTCTTTTCTCCATTTTGGTCGACCTTTAGCACCAAAACCTAAGGGTGGTCTTGGATATTCTTCAGGCTTTTTGTAAGGTAAATTGAAATGTGGTGTGAGTTTTGTTCTGTAACCATATTCTAGTGGAGAGGGTTCCGTGTTGCTTATTTCAGGCAAAGAGCCTTCTTTGGACGAAAGCCTTGGAGCGAAGATCTCATACGCATGCATAATGGTTGACCTTTTGAGGATCAATTGCCTGTCATAATCAACATTTTGAAATTGACATCCTGAACATTTCCCAAAATATTTGCAATTGATCAACTTATCATCTCTTAAATCGGATTCTTTGGTGATACCCAAAAGGTCACTTTCAACATATAATGGATGGGTCTTGAAAACTTTGATGTCTACAACATCTCCTGGGAGCCCAAATGGTATTATACAAATCTGTTTACCACTGTCATCTATGGGATGAGGTATTATAGCTAAACCATCTCCATTGGATGAAAGGCGAAGCACCGTAACATTTTTCACTATTCTATGATACTTTTCTTGCATACTTCCATCATTTAAAACAGATCTCATATCATTGAATATTTCAGACTCTGAAATTTCATGACTCTTGAGCATCTCCTTGATTTCATATTGCAAAACTCCAGACGGAGAAGTTGGTTCAACGGATTTCGCTTTATATTTTCTTTTCCCAAGCTTTTTAGACGATCCTTGCGCGTGAAGCCTTTTTGGTTCACTGGATGAAATATCAGGTACAGACCTCTTTCTTTCGGCTGTCACAGGTACCATAATCACGTAGTCCTGTCTCTGACGTCTCTGATAAACTTAATTTGAAAAAAAAAAAATATGACAGATAAAACATTTTGATGAGCATCGCTCTTGATAAAATGCACTACTTATCATTACTACTGATCTGAATATATATTATTTAATTAGAAAACTTAGAAGGGACGTTTTGGCAAAGCCACAGAAGAGGCTTTTTTCTAGTGTATCCATTATGATCATAGCTTCTATGAGCCTCCAATTCCCTGATCACATCATCATCAGAATTTCCCAGGGCTTTTCCAATTTCTATTGCCTCGTATATCTTCTTTCGTCTAAGAAAAGTCCTCAGCTCAGTTTCATTTCTCCATTTTGTTCCAAACTTATTCTCTAAATCCTTTAAAGGTGGTTTTCCATTGAGACCGTATTCATATTCTTTCCAAATTTCGTCGATGGTTTTGAGACTCTTTTCCAATTTATACTGAGGAGTACTTTCTTCTACTGTCCTGTTTAAATCACCATTGGGGAACACATCAATAGCATCACTTAGAGCTTTATCATCTGTTTTTGAGCTCGGTTTAAAACGCTTACTTTGTGGAAGACTTGATATGCTCAAACTACCCGTGTCTCCACGGAAGGTATCATCAATGGCACCTTCATCATTGTGGTTGTATGTAAGACTATCGGGAATATGAAGAGGCACAGCAAATTTGGTGTTCGTCGACTCAACTGGTTTGAATGCCACGCTTTTATCAGAAAGTTTGATGCTCTGATTATAAGAAGGATTAATATATCCCTCGTGGATCCTCATGGTAGGCACATTTGTATTAGTTAATGCTTCCATATCTTTGCTCATACTCAGCAAGTGCCTGTTAATGACATCGAAAATCATAGACAGGCCAGACCCAGGTTTATTTTGTTGTACATTATCATTATCAAGCTTCAATCGACAACTCATGGTACCTAAGGTGTTCTTGATATTTTCAACGCTTTCACTCAAGTATTCTAATTTCAGGCTTATTTCTTCTAACTTCTGATTATTATGATTTTGGACTGCAATAAATTGGCTATTTAATTGAAATAGCCGCGAGCAAATCTCTTTCATGGCTTTACTCTCATAGGAGTTTGTCTGTTGTTCTTTTCGAGACGAAGTACCGTAAACGTCACTCATAATATGAAAACACGTAATTTATTGTTTTTAAATGCTAAATATATCTTTTGTAGTTATTAGATTTCTTTGATCTTATGAGCGAAAGTGGAATACTGCGATAGATAACAAATGAAGCATTATTTGCAACAAAATTTTGAAAATTTTGAAACAAGCACGCTACAAGTAATAACTTATTTCCTCGCGCATAAAACTATGGACATAATTCTATTATAAATGAAGGATCTCGGTGCCTATTGTGAATCCCCATATTGCAGTTACTGAAATTCCAGCATAAACGATTAACCTTCCCACTATTTCAACATCATATCTAGGTCTAAACACTTGTGGTACTTTCAAATTGGTCATCTTTTCACTTTCAAGCATGGCATAATAGTCTATTTCTGTCTCTGGACCTTGTCTATCCTTCTTCTCATGATCGGTCACGCCCTTTATAAATTTATTTAAATTTGCTAAAGATCCTTCGGAAATGTTTGAAAGCGATTGAGACCTAATCTTTCTGGTAGGTTCAGACGAAAATGCCGTAGAAGAATAATTTCTTCGAGGTAGATATATACCAATATATTTGTATACTGGCGGTAAAATGGTGAATATTATAGGTTTCGAAATCGTTTTCCAAATTGCAACAAGTAAAACGCCTAAAAGTATTCTTAAAAAGCCATTTAGATATTTCGAATCTCTGGTATCAAAATATATCAAAAGCGGGTCTCCGTAGGGGTTTTTATCTACCAAATGCTGTGTCAAAATGCAAAACCAGTGAGACAAATCCAATCCAATTAAAACACCAACAAAGGCTACCGAATCGTCGAAGCAGGGGCAATCATCAGCTGGCTCAAAATGAATGTGAATTAACAAGACATAGCCTCCTACTATCATAATAGGAGTGGATATAATTCCAAAAAAAGTATCGTTATGAGAAGAGAGGAGCCAGTTGTCCCATGCCTCACCCAAGAAGAATCTAAAAGAAAAACAAAGTATACCTATTGCTGCGCCAGTAAGAACATCTAAGAATCCATGCATACCGCAGTAAATTCTGCCAAAGACTAATGAGAAACAATAAAGAATTAAGAAAATGAATCCCCCTATTACAAAATTTGTGTTGAATTCGTTCCTATACTCTAAAAGTTTCCAAAGAATGACCAAAGTAACCGCAACTGCATTAGCACTATGACTCGAAGGAACACCATATTCTTGTGTAGTGTAAGAAGACATTGTGATCCTATGTAAGGGCGGTGACCTTGGCCTAGGCAAACATAGAAAGTCCTTCAAATTACCCGTTAAATAAATTCCAAACCCCAAGACGTAGACCAAATCTCTAAGAAGAGTACTAGCTCCAAGCCAAGCAGGGGCAGGAAGCATCAAAACATAGAAAGTGTGCGATGCCAAGTTGGCAGACCATGCAAAATAGAAATCCAAGATTGGGTTTCGGATCTTCCTTTGCATCTTATCTAAAATCTCAGTTTCTTTGATTATCAATGGTAAGAAGACACTTCGTATCTTGTATCGTAATGGTGATAACTTAGACTTGTAATGACTACTGGCCAAATTTCCAGCATCAACGATGGAAGATGACTGGACCACGTCTTTGGAACGTAGAGCAGTTGACAGTCTATTTCGCAATTGTTCCCCCATTATACAGTTTTAGTCTCGATATCATTAACCAGCGATGTTAAGCTCCTACGTTCAAACTTCTAATGCTGATTTGATATGTTCCGGCAGCTATCCGATATTATAATTTAAAGGAAATATAAAAAAATTAATCTCGATGCGCGCGGGGGTACTCAGCCTGGTCGATCGTGTATTAATGCTCCGAAATAACTATGCACACCAAATGTCAAATTCTATAAAATTATACATCTCCTTTTCTTCTTCCTCTTTCCAGCGTCCTTTCTAGTAAATGCAAATTCTTCCTCATTATACTTGTTAGGACTGAAAGTGCCGTAAGGGTTAGACTGGTATTCGTCCTCTGCCAACGGAGTATCCAATAGTATGCTCGATGCTATGGATGTATTTTTATTGTGACCTCTCGATGTAGAAGATTGATTTCTTGTGTGTCCACCACCTAACACCTTCGATAATCTCTTTTTCGAAGACTTATCTAACTGCTCCTGCATCTGCTGCTGTTTCTGAAATTGATTCAATGCAAAGTTAAAGACTGTTTTAACGTTAAACATGGTTTTGGCTGAGCATTGAATGTAGCCAATGGCATTTATGTCAGTCGCAACTTGAATAGGCAAATCAGAGTCGATCAGACTATGTAAATCGGCCTTTGTCCCGACAAGTATAATAGGAATCCCAGGGCAAAAATGAGAAACTTCAGGAAACCAAGTGTCTTTCACGTTCTGTAGGGAGGTAATGTTATCCAAGGAAAAACATATCAATAAAATATCAGCATCTGGATAAGATAATGGACGTAGCCTATCGTATTCCTCTTGTCCAGCCGTATCCCATAGAGCAAGTTCTATCAACTTGTTGTTAGGAGCAGCTACGCTGGCGACATAATTTTCGAATACGGTTGGAACATATATCTCAGGGAATTTGTGTTGAACATATGAAACTAATAAGCATGTTTTCCCACAACCTCCATCGCCCACCACGACCAACTTCATGTTATAGTCAGCATGTCTTTTCGAATTTTCAAGAGTTCGAAACTTGGGGATAATCGGATCGTCGTCGATAATAATCTTGGGTGAGTGGTATTTCTGAAATAGCTCCTTCCTGTGTTTTTCCAATTCTGATTTCCGTTTAAGATCTTCATAAGGATTTACAACTTTGTCGTCAGATGTCTGAGAGTCTGGCCCTTTACCCATTATCGAGTATCTTTTGGACATTTTGGTGCTGTATGTGCTATTAGTTTTCGTTGTCGCTTCCCTTATACTAAATTGCTTTTACAGTCCTCGCTAAAAGATTGCACTATGAGCAACTATGATCCTAATTTTGTACTTTAAGCACGGCCGTAGACCCTAGCTATGTAAAACAACTGACTGTCAACCAATGTTGATATCTCGATGTTTACTAGATTACATAATCTCGTCTTCGGTCACCGTCAGCAATCTTTGTGCGCTGAAAATCAGCCGTACACTCGTCGATCCACCAGCCACGCATTTAATCATACGAATCTTTTATCCGGTCAAGATAGAGATGAGCATTAAGACAATAGCAGCTGAGTATACGGACATAGGACAAATACTACAAAATCACCTGCAAGATATGAGCTCACGCGTTCAACAAAACCGTATCTCAGAAACGAGCTGTTATTCATATAGCAACTCCCTTTTACCAATTGCTTTTCACTTTATCCGTCCATTCTTCCCCTCTCTTCTCTTGCTCATCTTCCTTACATCCCAACGCATGGGCTAAAAAAGAGTTGCCTCCACACCAGCAATGCCTACCTGCATATACCTATCTCGGTTTTGCCGCCTCAAGTAATTTGCTCCCGCCTGAGTTGGGACTCCGCATGTCCGAACAAGCAGTAAGTTAGTGAGTCAGCGTCGCAGTGATAGCGAATAGATGGCATGGGCTCTAGAGCGCGGTCGCTAAATTGAAGCCACCCTCGGTAAATGGGATAGAGCCACCTGTGCAGCAAATTTTTGTCTTGCCGAGAATGGGTCCATGGAGCTCATTTTCTTAAGAACTGCCGAACAGCCTAATGCAAAAAGAATAATTTAGATTAACTGTTTGCTATTTCTTTACGTTTGCAATACTTAGTTTTCATTAAAGTTGAACGAAGTAATAGCAATACCTTTCACGGAATTGCAAAGCTGATTTGAAATATTGAGACACGTTTAGCCTTGTGCAAGAGTAAGCGTTACAGAGCAAATTAGATTTTGCTCTGAATATAAAGAACCATTGTTTGTAAGAAGATGATACTAAAAGGTATTTATGAAGCTATGGCGATAGCCAATGGTGGCCGTCAGGTGCTAACAAAAATGGCTAGCGAAATGCAAAGAGAATTAAGCGTAGCTTATAACTACTCTTTGGTTGGTCAAAATGTGAGACAATGCGATACGCACGCAGGGATGTGGGAGAATTTACATGCTAAGTCAATTAGTGCAAGAGATTTCAAAACGACGAAGCGTAAAAATCATAGAGCAGCTGGTAAAATTCAAAAGAGAGAGTATTCTACTAAATCGTTTTCTCCATCCCAAGATTTTGGTACTGGCGCGGGTTCAGGTTCTAATTCGGGTCCACTGAGAAGAGTGTCGAAGCATATAATTGGCTCAAAGAAACCTAATACTGCTCAGATGACAAGCAGTGAAGTCCCCAGTTCCAGATTAGCTAGAATTTTTCATTATGGTAGTTTGGCAGCTGGCATGGGTCTTGGTGCTGCTACTCAAGGGATCAAGCAATACGCATCTGGTAAGCCAACGGCAATTAATATGAAATCATTGTTCTTGTCTCCTCAGAACATTGAGCGTATGGCCAAAAAATTCTCAAAGATGAGGGGAGCTGCATTAAAAATTGGTCAAATGATGTCCTTTCAAGATTCTTCTATTTTACCAACTGAGATTCGTCAGGTTTTATTAAGAGTACAGAATTCTGCACATTACATGCCACCCGGCCAATTAGAAAGAGTGATGGTTAATGATTTGGGAATTAATTGGAGGGAACGTTTATTCACATCGTTTGAAGATGTCCCTGTAGCAGCCGCTTCAATCGGTCAAGTTCATAATGCTGTTACCGAAGATTTAACTCCTGTTGTTGTGAAGGTACAGTATCCTGGTGTGGCAACAAGTATTGATTCTGATTTGAATAATTTATTGATGTTGTTAACGGCGTCATCTATTTTACCTGCTGGATTATTTTTGGACAAGACAATTGCAAATGCAAGAACAGAACTAAAATGGGAATGTGACTATATAAGGGAGGCCCAGAATCTTATCCGGTTTCGTGATATTTTGAAGGACGATGACGTTTTTGAAGTACCTAGAGTTTTTCACCGTTTGTGTGGTGAACATGTTTTAACAATGGAGAGGATGAGAGGTATTGAAATCGTGAAAGGTAATTGGGATCAAAAGACAAAGGACTGGATCGCTACCAACATCATGAGGCTCTGTTTATTGGAGATCAAGAAATTCAAATTCATGCAAACAGATCCTAATTGGGCGAACTTCTTATATAACGAATCAACTGGTAAGATCGAATTATTGGATTTTGGTGCTGCACGCGACTTCAGCGATGCGTTTGTCGAAGATTATGTGAACGTTTTAAGGGCTGCGGTTAAAAAGGATCGTGATTCAGTTGAGCATTACTCGAAAAAGTTGGGTTACTTGACTGGGTTAGAGTCTCCACACATGGTCAAAGCCCATGTTGATTCAGTAATGGTTTTGGGCGAAGCTTTTTCACCCGTTGACAATAAGGGAAAGCCATTTGATTTCAAGCAACAGACAGTAACAGACAGGGTCAGAGATAATATTGGAGTCATGTTGAGTGAGAGATTAACACCTCCGCCTGAGGAAACTTATTCCTTGCATAGAAAGCTAAGTGGTGTATTTTTACTTTGTGCTAGACTTAATGCTACTGTCCCCTGTGAAAAGTTGTTCGAAGAAATCGTTGGCTTTGACGATAAATGATATAACGTTTGTTAGAACAGTTTTATTTCTATTATGCATTTTTCTATTCTGGTAGATCGTTGGTGGAGGTTTCTGCTAGACTACATTTTTAAAAAACTAATTTATTTACGAATAATGCTCTGTGTTTCTATATTTTTTAATTAAGTAGATCTTGATATTGGAATGAAAAACCTTTATCGCTAATATATTATAATTATTTAACTTCTGTGTTTTTGATAAGAAGCCGCACCGTTTAAGTAGCGTGCAATTTAATTTTGTTCGAAATGCGGATAAACTAACTGAACTTGAAAATACAACGAGCGAATATATACAACTTAAAGCCAATGGCTTTATCAGAATATGGTCTGGTAGAATCAAACAACGGCTCCGTACATACATATAATCCACTCAACTATGATGATAGCGCTGTTATACGAGACGAAGATTTAACTGATCAAGACGATGAGTTGTCTCCACTAAATCCTATGTTAGATTCTAACTTCAACAGAAGAGTAAGAAAATTTAATAGAAAGAGTTCAGTAATAATTGCTAATACAGGTGAAAGAGTACACCGAACAATTTCCCTTACATCCAGCAGTAGTCCGAACTTAGATGAGTCTCAGAATGAACCAAGTCTGCTGGTAATAGTTTTAGCATGGCACCGGGCCACAAAAATGTATTATGATGAAACATTTCGTTGTATAGCGAAGTGCTCAATAGCATATCTTATCGCATCTTTAGGTGTTTATTGTACACCATTCAACAATTTTTTAGGTAAATCTGATTTTAAGCATGTTGTTGCTACTGTCGCGGTGTATTTCCATCCAGCAAGATCCAAAGGATCGATGCATCAAACACTTGGATTTGTTGTGGTATCTTTCATATTCTCTTTTAGTGTTTGTTTCGGCTGTCGTTCTGTATCGTCTTATTTCTTTAACAGAGGCTTGGACGAAGTGAGTTATACGATTGATTTGTTCGTGAGTTCATTTTGCTTGGGAATCATAGCTTATATGAAGCAGAGAGTGGGAAAGCAAACTTTCAATACAGCATGTTCATTAGCGTCAATCTCAGTTGTTGGCTGTATCGTTAAGGAAGGCAGTAACAATTCATCAGATGTTCCTATAGAACGACTACAATCGACTTTATTGATCATTGTTACTGGTTGTATGATATCTGTGGCTGTTTGTTACCTTTTATGGCCAGTAAGTGCAACTGAAGAGCTCAAGATATCCTTGAAATCCTCCTTTGCCGTTATGTCTTCAGTCTTATCTCTTGTTGCAACAAGATTTTTGGCTGGCGATAAACTCACCACGAGCGATACCGAACATTTTAACTTACTAGACAAACATGTGAAAAAAATAAAAACAGACTTAGAGGAAGCGAGATACGAACTCATATTAAGAGGTAAAGAGAATGAATGGCTTATTCTCCAAGGGTTAGTCAACATAGCTGTTTCTCTTTCTCAACATCTAAGGGCTCTAAAGAGTTCCTTAGATATGGAGGGAAGATTGTTGCATAATATAAGTGACGATACTTCATCTTTCACAAGTTTAAGCACATACGCTTCTGATATTAGGCTAACCGAGTCTGTCGAAAATATGGCTAATATTGAAATTCCCAAGATATATGAAGACCAAGCTTACGATCCCGAACAACTCTTCAATTTATTTGTTCAATATTTAGCACCACCAATAAGATCATTTATCTTCACTATAAAAGGGATCTTGTGTGAAGTACCATCATCAAGTAGAGCTTCCATTGGTTCATTCATTCAAACAACTAGCTTACAAAATTCGTTGCAAGATGCCGTCGACCTCTTTGATCGAAAGCAGATTTCATCATTCGAAGATTTATACTCTCAAGACATTTTTAAGACTTCAAATGCTACTTTTAAAGCAAGCCAGGAGGAGGTGACTGCCTGTTGTGGTAATTTTTCATCAATATTGAAATTATTTGCTCAGAAATTGATGGTAGCATTAAAATTGACCGAGCAGTACGAACTTTCTAAATCTGACAAAAGAGATTGGAGCTGGATTATAAATTGCTGGAGACAGAAATCGAGCGAAGATTTGAAAACAGGTGGTACTTTTGAAGAAGCCTTGGCCGATCTACAAAGCCACCTACATTCACAAAAAAGTGATAAACAGAGCTTCTCGCTTAAATTATGGAGGTTATTGAGACTTTTCAAGACTACTAATGTGAAGGTTGGTATGAGAGTTGGTTTAGGTGCGTTATTTCTATCCTTCTTTGCTTTTTATCCCAGAACTAAACCGACTTTCAATCATTATAGAGGAGAGTGGTCTTTAGCAATCTACTGTTTTATGATGAATAAGTCCGTTGGGGGTACCTCAATGACTGTTAAGTGGAGAATAATTGGTACAACTTTTGGTGCTTGTACCGCAGTTGTGATTTGGGTTTTAACGGGTGGGAATGGCATTGCGTTAGCGTTGACCGGCCTCTTTATCTCATCATTTTCGTTTTATATTATTCTTTTTTGGAAACAGAATAATGCCTTTGGGAGATTTATATTGTTGACTTACAACCTAACTGCCTTATATTCATACAGTATGACTCAACAAGATTCCGAGGATGGGCAAGAGGGTGGTGACAATCCCGTCATTGGGGAAATAGCATTTCATCGGTTCATATCTGTTTCAGTCGGTATAATATGGGCTTTAATAATGGCTTCCTGTTTCTTACCCAATAGTGCTAGAGTGCGTTTGAAAAATGCCTTAACTGTTTTGTGGCTACGATTGGGGGTGATATGGAACAGTGATCCATTAGAATACGATCATCTGTCACACTTATTAGTAGGTTTAAAAGAACAAACCGGAGCGGACACATTATTGTCCGAATGTTTAGTTTTGTTAAAGCAAGCACCTCTCGAGCTTCGATTAAAGGGATCATTTCCAAAGAAAATCTACGAAAAATTAATTCTGTCAACATCCAATGTGTTAGATGCCTTTCAAAACATGAATTTGATGATTAAAGTAGACCCCCTCATTAGCAAAAATGAACAATATGTCCTTGAGTACCTCGCAGCCGAGAGAGAGGAGCTCGAGCATAGAATCTTTTTAATCTTCTACCTGATTGCAAGTGCCATGAGATTAAATTTCCCACTTCCAGGAAAACCCGTATCGACCCTGCATGCAAGAGATCGTATGCTAGTGAAGCTCAATGATATAAGGTCCCTTCATTCTACTGACATTATCTTGACGAATGAAGATTATGTGTTGTTGTACTCTTACATTCTTGTTTCTACTACGATTTCGTATGAACTTGAAAAGATAACGCAGTTGATACAAAAGCTTTTTGGTGATGTCTCGGAAGATGTTTTCCAACTATCCTAGCGATTCTTTGGTATGGGGTAATAATAGTCACGTGCGTGTTGTGACATGCACTACTTGTGGCAAACTGGTCTTCCCAAAGAGAAAGTTTTTAATTATATACTATCAACAAATAGAGTGTAGCAAAAAATACATCGTGTCTGATATGTCTCAAACTTTTGATCCTGAAAGTCCTATAGGGATAGAGCTTAAAAAGAACTTGATTGTTGAATTGAGGAACAAGTTTAATATTGGAGAAGATGCAGAAGATGTTGCTGAATATATAATAGTTTTGATTGTAAGCAATAAAACGGCCGATGATATAGTGAATGAAGTGAAAGATATAGCAGATATCCCAATAGATAATAACTTTGTGACTAGTATTTACCAGGAAATAGGAAGGTTGATTGAAGTAGCTAATCTGGCTAATCAAGAAAACCAAATGCCTGCGAAGGATCAACAGAGCTACCAAGCTTATTCAGTGCCACCACACGAGCCTCCTCAAATGAGCCAAACATCCGATCTGCAGCCAAAAGATCAAACTGAGGAACAAAATGATGTTAGCATGTATCCGACTAATATTCCCACTGGGCCTCGGGGACAAAGAAATCAGAAGTTTAGTAATCGAGGTGGTATTGGGAAGAATTTCAAAAATGGGCCTAAAAAATCGTTCGCTGTGAAAAATCCTCAAAACTTTGAAAACATTATGGCCTTAAACAACGGGGGTAATACCAATGTGAAGCCTTTTGTTCAGAAGCCATCGAAAGGTCGCTGTCCTGATTTTCCATACTGTAAAAATAAAGACTGTCAATTGGCACATCCAACGAGAGTATGTTTTGCATATCCCAACTGCACTAACCCTCCGGGAACTTGCAACTATTTGCATCCGGATGAAGATCAAGAATTGATGGCAAACTTGGAAAAAACGAAGCAAGAGTATAGAGAAAGAAAGAAAGTTGAATCTACAGGCACTCTTGGTATCTGTAAATATGGAATTTTGTGCTCAAAAGAGCTTTGTCCATTCGGACACCCGACACCTGCTAACAAGGAAGCTAAGGTTTTAATTCTACAGTGGTGTCCAGCTGGTAAAAATTGTCAAGATCCAAGTTGCACAAAAGCCCATCCTTCACCGAACTACCAAGCGCCACCACCAGAACCTAAGGGTCCTCCAAAGGTTGAGCACACCTTGGAACAATGCAAATTTGGTCCGGCTTGTACTAACTTCAAATGTCCAAGAAGACATGCTACTTCTCTTGTGCCTTGCCGTGAAGGAGCAGAATGTACAAGGATTGATTGCTTTTTCTCTCATCCTATTAATGAAGATTGTCGCTTTGGGACAGAATGCAAGAATAAAAATTGTATGTTTAGACACCCAGATGGTAGAAAAGTTCAATCAAACACTTGGAGTAAGGATCAGGATATATCTGATACCAGTCAAAGACCGTTCGCAGTCCCTGATGACCAAATTATGGAGCAAGCAGTTCAGCAGTAGATTTTTTATGTTTATAATGTACTTTAA
>NW_026946679.1:890560-920253 GCF_900007245.1 Priceomyces carsonii | reverse complement strand
CAAAGTCAAGTATAGAAGGCAACCATGCGGAAAGATAATGAGTTACGAAGAGAATGATAGATTATAGAGAATATGGATGCAGATGGCTTCCTTTTTGTAGATTAGAATTTGTATTATTAATACATGTTAAGTCGCTAAAAATATGAGATTATGCTACAGAGCTTGTGAAACCATTGGGTCGCGTGAATTTATAAGAGCATACTTAACTAAATACACTAATATCTTCTCTTACCAGCGGAAGCTTCTTCAGCATAAACCTCTAAAGGTGATGGTGCCAAAGGAGTTTCTTCCCACAAGTTAGGGGTTAAGAAAGCATAGGTGTTACCAATAGCAGCGAAAGCGGCCTTCAATGTGTTCTCAGTAGTTCTGGTGGAACCTGAAGAAGAGGTATAGACATCTTCGACACCGGCTAACTGCATCAACTTCTTAACAGCTGGAGATGCAACAATACCTTTACCTCTTGGAGCAGGAATCAATCTAACGAGAACAGAACCACATTTACCAGTAACCTTAGCTGGTAAAGAGTGGGGAGCACCCAAGTTTGAACCCCAGTAACCTCTTCTAATTGGAATGATAGATAACTTAGCAATGACGATAGCGGCCTTGATAGCAGAAGCAACCTCCTTAGCTGTCTTGATACCTAAACCAATGTGTCCGTTAGAGTCACCAATGACAACAACAGCCTTCATTCTAGTTCTTTGACCAGCTCTGGTTTGCTTCTGGACGGATCTAATCTTCATAACCTCATCCTTTAATTCAGGTAATAACAAATCGATGATTTGGAATTCCTTGACAGGTAAAGAGTGCAAGTAAATCTCCTCAATAGAAGTGATCTTACCGGCCTTCACCAATCTACCTAACTTGGTAACTGGAGTCCAACCTTTTTCTTCGTTGTCACCTCTTCTGCCACCTCTTCTGCCGCCTCTTCTGTTGTTGAAACGACCAAAGTTTCTGTTACCTTCTTGAGCTGGTGCTTGAGCTGGTGCTGGAGCGGACATCTTTCTTGACTTTAATTAATAGCTATTCTTGTCGGAATGTTACGTGGAAAGCCGGGGTGGTGGTTTTCAATCGACAAAATACTAGAGACCAAAGTTCATTATAGTTGAGAGTTTGAAAAAATTTTTTTTTAGTCTCTCTCGCACATCATCTTTGTGCTATGTAACTTTGTGTAACTACTATGGTATCTGAAACTATACCACAATTACCCATCTCACACGACACGACATTAACGCGACAAAAATTACGCTGTCCGATTAGATCGGGTGACCAAAAAATAGCACCTATCCTCTACGGTTGGCTCCGGTTCGGGACCCGGCACACTATCCATGATCGGTTGTGGGGAGGAAACGCAATCATCGACGTAGCCAACTATGAACGAAGGACATTATTCTAACATGAAATGTAATTGAGGGTGTAAGTACTATGTTTCTTGCAATTGGTCTCGTATACGTTGCTGGTGATAAGCGCCAACTTGGTGTTAAGAGCTGTCTTAATATTTCCCCAAGGTGATTTTTTAGGTAAAAATCATGCCTGCAGGACTAGCAATGTATGAGAGCAATATTGCTATAATATCATACCCCCTACCACGCAACAACAAAATTGCCACTTTATTCATATATAAGACTTCTAGTAGGATTAAAGATCGCGTAGGAGTCAAGTACTGCAAATATCACGAAGTAATCGATCGACATGTCTAATATTAACAACGCTGCTGACGCTACCAAGAAAACAGCTGAAGACGTTAAAGGAGACTTTAATAAGACTAAGAAAGACGTGAGCAAAAAGGCTTCAGAGGCTACGGAAAAGAAGGGAAATCGTGGGGACGAGTTTAAGAAGGAAGTCGATGACTTAGAGAAGGAGGGCAAGACATACTTCAATAAATTAGTTGCATTCATCAAGGAGAAGTCTTCTTGTGCTTCTAAGGTGTTTTCTGCTAACTTTAAAGAGGGCCAAAAGAAGACATCTGCTGCTTTGGCCAAAACCAGTGAAGAATTTCAGAATCCCGTTGTCATTGCACAAGCTCTTGTTGGTGTAACTGGAGTGTTCGCAGGTTATTTAACCTACTTAGAAAGACATAGAATTGACACAGACAATAAGCTTGTTTTGGGTATTCACGGGTCTATCATCACGGGTTTAGTTTTACTTGACGGCTTTTTATTCCGCAAGTATTATCCTAAGTTTGACAAGAAATATCCATAAGCATTTTATAACGTAACGTTATCGGCTTGTTGCTATAGCTGAGTTAGCGTGATTGGAGTGGCCACAAAAGAGAGGACGAAGAAACTATTAAAGCTAACATTGCTGAACATAATTGTTCTTATGCTGCTTTAGCTAATCTCCATTGACTATGTTTATTGTGCTTGTTTATATTTAATAGTATGACGTCGAATAACGAAGTGTAGACTTACATCATATTTCTTCAGGGCTGGTGACTTGAAGTAAAGCGTGACCGGAGATATGAATGTACAATAAACGCGCTTATAGTAGTCCTGCAATTAGATGTGCGTATTTCCAATAGCCAATCAGCAAGCCTAATTGTCTGGATCATCCACAATAGTTCATCCTAAGAGGTCAGAATTGTTATATTCTACCGGCTATCATCTACAATACCTCTCTAAATATTGTTGTAGCTCTTGATCATGCGCAGTTCCCAGTAACCAAGGTTCATATCAATGCCACTCGTGTAACTGACTTTGGCAGTATGTATCTTTCATGAGGTACAGTCACACTTTTGAGGTCATCTCACCTTCTGGTAATAAAGATTCTCAGGCCCTCAATTGCCAAAGTCGACTCTGAAAGTCTCGTAAACACAAGATACGATTACTCTCTACTAAAAGTCTATTTCAATTTTTTAGAATCTCTCAATCTTTAGTAGATGCTGTGAGGAAATATGTAATACTCGTTATCTATGAAAATATCCAAATATATCTTGATGAGTACCCTGAATCACTGTGCATGGGTCCTTTGTCCGGAAACTCTACTCATGTATAATCGTTTCGTCAACTCTTGACATGCGCCAAATGGCCATATTTTAGGAGATTGCCAGTGCTGCATAGTTCTGTCCTCGACTCGCATTCCGATAAATGGCCGAGACTTAGTCTGCGTGGTCTTGAAGCAAAATATCACCTATTAACTCAAAGCCTGCAACCTGATGTTGGTTTATGGCTGAGATGTTGATTCGAAGAAGATGTAAGTGACCAACTTATCGGCATTGTTGCTGTAGCTCTTCAATTGATTAACTAAATTACAATAGCGTTGTCTGAAACTTTGCTAGACGTTTGTGCGTAGCCGTGATATGAGAGGGCATACCGATTGTTCGTGATGAGCCAAGAATGCAGCACCGCAGCTGCCATAACCCCGCCGCCGATCTGAGCTGATCTTTGTCATATGATGAATTTTTCCGGGCTTTTTCTTTTTTCGTCCACTAGGAACAAGTTACCGGCACATTGCAACATTGTCGGCACCTGCACTTTATTTTCGCTTATTCGCATGTGAAAAGTTCAAATTAACGCGATGAGTAAACACAACAGGGGATGATGCGCCTTGCAACATCTATCCTGTTTTCTGCTTGGCTCTTTCTCAGGAAACGAGCGGAACACAAATATGGGAACGGAAAAAGACCTGAAAAACAGTTCCACAGTAGTATACTTCTGCGTATATGAAGTGGTCCCCTCCTGAAAGATCTTCATATGCTTATCGTTGTTTCTTTCTCAAAAGGGTGGCTAGAATAACTACCCCCTGACCAACGCTGCCATAAATCAATCGTGCACCTCGGTGATTCAATATGAGCCGGCTGCGTATTGTTACGCAAGGTTCTGGGTAATATTTCCCGAAAGTTGAATTCGTAACTGTCAGCTCTCTCTTTGAAGAAAGTATGTGGCTTGGTACCGTGCTCCACTACTGGACAAGTCTGCACTTCGCACCATAGGAGCTGTCTTTAACAACAGTACGCATAGTTCCAAATACAGGAAAGACCCTTTCGTAGACAGGGCACAAAACGTGGTCCTCGGATGATGACAAAAAACGGCTAGATAAAATCTATCAAGATGTCAATTGACATAGGATTCTTAGCTTACGGATTATACCTGATACATATATATCATTAATACTATTTGCGAGTACTATCTACAACGATTGTTGGTTGTCTCTTCTGTAAAAAAGAAAAGAATAGCGTAAAAGAGCGAGTAAAATAATATGTGATGAGGTGCGTGTTTGGGCGGCATCTCTCTTATTGTTGCTTTCTTCTTTGGGTCTCAAGCATTACTAGCGCTGTTTATGGATTGCTATGCATTATGCCGGGCATACAGAAGCTGTACGTGTTCATGAGCCCGTTCCTTCTATTAACTTAACGACATCACTACTCCTGTAAGAGAACTGCCATTCTTCGAATCGCATCATCGTGAGATACAGGGAAGAGGCTGGCGAGAGATAAATATAAATATATTTCGATGCCTTCGACCACTTGGGACTAGTTCTTTAAGTCGCTCAATATTTCCAGTTTGACGAGTTGTGACAGTAACAAACGGCCTACAAAGTCAGTACCGTATAAAGTGTTGAAGGATATAGAGCGATTGCATCGAGTAGGCGATAGTGTGAAAACAATCGATTATACATGTCCTTCTCAAGTTTAGTTTCTACGCAAATTAATTACCTACCTGATATGCTAGACCCGTCGGATACGAACCAATTAAATGAATTTACTGGTGGTCATTCATCGTTTGATCCAATTAATGGCCAAGATGATACGACCTTAGAAGAGTTTATGGGCATGACTTCTTCTCAACCATATTCGGCACAAAATGATATTATATCTCTGGCACTGTATCCTTTATCGACGGCGTCATATCAACAGCTTCAATCTCCAACCCTTCCTCAGCAAACTTCGTTACCTATTTCGGGTCTTCCACAAAATCAACTGTATCACTTTCAAAATCAGCATCAGCATCAACACCAACAATTTCGTCCTCAACTTCAACCATCCATGGCGCTGCTGCTGCTGGTTCTGCTGCTGCCCCAAATGGCATACTCATTGAACAGTTCTGGTGCGGTGCGTACGGGTAATGGTCCGAACAGCAATGCATTTTTATTCAACCCAAAAATGTATAATGCCCTCGAATACGACAGTCTCAATAACTCTCATAACTTTGGCAGTACCGATTCGTCTGCGTTGTCGCATTCAGCTTTATTCAATAATGCCGGCTCGAATTTAAATGATGTGACGTATCCCAGCGATACAACTTCCAATCCGAACGTCTACTTGTATTCAAACCAGACTTCATACCCGAATGCTAATTCTGAGAATCTCTCTCTGCAGATCAATATATATTCGGGTACCATTGGGACTGACCAGAAACAAAGTCAGGTCGTCGATCAAAATCAAGCAAACGGTCATAGGGTGCAGAACACCAGCAATAGCTATTCTGGTTCACCCAAGTTCATATCAGAGCCGGCGGTCCCTCCAGGTAAATCATTTGATATCGCCCAACAGCAGCACCATTTTTCACCCATGCTGTCTCTTCCAAGTGCATTGAGTTACCGTGGTAGCTTTAGTGGTCCAAGTTCGGGTTCAGAGTTTAACTATTACCTGGTGTTGCCCGATGATACCAAAAAGAATGATGACACAACAAGAGTACTAGACAAATACGAGGAGAATCCAGTAAGGTCAGATGGATCAAAGAGATACAAGGTCATCAGAGGAGTATCTGCGGGAGGTTGTTCTACACGACCACCAAAAGTGTCAGCAGGAAATGATTCAATCTATTTACCAGTCAATTTGAATATAATTGGGGCATCTGTTAAGGATATATGTTATCCCAAATGGTCCATTTCAGAAAAAGAAGATAGAAGGAGAATAATAAGGATTGAGAGAATCCAAAATGGTCCAAAATTGACTACGCACTTCACTATTGTTGGTGCAGCGAACGAAAACCCAGTGACTTTACCTCCACCTCCAAATATAGATGTGGTAGAGGTGTCTTGCTTAGAGTGCACTGTTAAAATAAATGATGAAAACGAGAGTAGCGATGATGAAAATAAAAAAGATCCTATCACGACTTATGTTAAGAGTGAAAATGATGGAGAAGCATACCAATATTACATAACATCTGTCGAAGTGATTGAAATAGTAGAACTTTTAATTGGTATGCAATCAAAGGATGTTGCGGAAAGGCGTAGAGAGAGAGGAAGAGTTCGCTCTAATTTGGTTCCATTTTGGTCCAAAAAGCCAATCTCTTCCAGAATGAGTGAATCGACGTCAAGTGTGAATGGTCCTGGTGGTCCGACGAATCAAGACTTTCGAAATGAGCTCGCAAAGAGAATCATGGGATATGAAATAAGAAAACCGAGAGGCTTTGATAAAGAAGTTAGGATATTAAGATGGGAAAAGTTGGTTCCTGCTTTGAAAAGAGCATTACAGAGTTACTACACTGAGATACCTCTGAGCGACGCACACCTTGAATTTGATTGAAAAGGTCTCAGATAAATAGAGAGTGTCGGTCCATTGAACTTAACTACTTAAGTGACAATTTTAATATCATGTGTCCTGTTAAAGATATCAAAAAGCCAAAAAAAAAAAGATAAAGATTAAAAAATAACTTGCATTTTACATTTATTTCA
Organism: Priceomyces carsonii; assembly: GCF_900007245.1. Taxonomy (NCBI): domain Eukaryota; kingdom Fungi; phylum Ascomycota; class Pichiomycetes; order Serinales; family Debaryomycetaceae; genus Priceomyces; species Priceomyces carsonii. The sequence goes on along the minus strand of NW_026946679.1, from coordinate 913,638 downwards.
GTTCACCTTAATAGATACTAGATAGACCGTTTCTTTTCCGTGTAATATTAGAATAAATGATATACGATCTCAATCAATTGTGGGAATATTATTTCTTGAATAAGGTATCAATGATTTCCACCCCCCTATACTGATTCGATAACCGTGCGATGGGTATTTTCTTAGTCTAATCGAGCCGAATGTGACAAGAAAAAGAAACTTTTATTGTAAGCACGACATGCATCAAAAACGCAGCTGATGCGTGACTACAGCTAACAAAAGAGACACTAAAAAGAAACCATCCAACCTGTAAAAAGAACTAGCCAAACAATTGACAGAGTCATGGCTCATGATCATTTCTTTATGTTATCGCTTCCCCTTTGTGAGATAGAAACTGTTTTCTTACCAATTTTGACAAATGCTAAGAAAACAAAAAGCAGCTTCTAATAGAGAACAATCGTAGTGGAGATGATAGACGTAAATGAGAGATTTATTCAACTTTTCATTCGGCCAAAAATGACCAGCGTCATGGTTCAGCTTCATTTGCCTTAAGCTAAGAAAACACAAATATCTATAGCAATTGACTGATCGCTAATCGCAAAAGTTCACTATTTTTGGGGGTAAACGTCGAAGAGTAAAATACTAAAAGGCTAAAAGACTGAAGCTTGTTTCTGCACAGGTCCAATGACCCGGCGGCTTTGCAATGTAGGGGTTTCCAAACCGCCTCGTTCTCTCAGCAAAAAGCTGAAGTCCGAAGGTAGCCTTGATAATACTATACATGTAAACATGTTGCTTATTTGGTCCAGAACATCATGCAAAGCCCAAAGTTGCTAATAACAACTAGTCCTCCTTCTTGCTATGTTACTTGAGAAGCTATTTTTTAAAGATAACCAAATCTACATGCTTCTCAAGAATCTGTTACATTGGCATTGGGTTGATTGCATTATCAGGTGAAATAAAAAGAACTAGTTTGTATATATAGCTGCTAATTATCTTTGCGATGTAGCAGAAATGATTCCTACAATTAGCGACATTGCAATAATTCCTTTGACCTCATGGTTACTGCTAGTCATGAACCAATTTGCGCTCCAGTATCTATTTATCTACAGCACAAATACCCAGTATATAAATTTTCCATGAAGTGCTTCTTTCTATCATGCTGGTTTAAATTTGCGCTCTTTACATTTTGATATTTTAATGACTTTGCGATGCGCGTGCTAAGAAGCTTTGAGTATTGTTTTACTGTGGTACTTTGTCCGCACTTATACAGTACTCGTCTGTCAAACCTGATTTAATTTAATACGCGATTTTTCCCCTTTTAGTAAACGTGTAGTCTTTTATGTCTCGGAAATTTTCACTCCTTACTTTAGAAAGCTCACCACGACGGGTTACTGGGTAAGCATCTTAAAATTTATAATATCAAGAAAAGTAAAGACAACACACTTAATATTCAAATTTACCTCAAAAAGTATTGAAATCTCGAAGATAAAGATCCCAGACATAATCTAGAAATATTAGTAGCATTTGAATCAAAAATCGAGGGTCTACTGAATAGTTGTATAGTCTGGAACTTACTTCGAAGATGACAAGCCATTTCACCAGAGAAAGTGCCATAGAGGAGGTACTCTTGAGCAGTGACTTCTATTCGTCAAATAACCCATTTAACATTAGAGCGGGGAGTAATGGACATGCACACAGCCTTAAGAATTCTATAGGAATCAAGCCATCGACCTCATCGACGTCAATCAGTAAGAGCTTACCAGCTGTTGAAAAGACGGGCTCCATGAAAAATTCACCTTCGATTACAGCATTAGAACATATCTTGAATGAAAGGAGCAAAGAGATGCTTCCATTTCAATTATCGAAAGAAGCAATTCAGGAGGAGGAGGACTCTGGTAAGTGCATCGACGAAACTTCTTTGAAGGACATGTTCCATCAACCACCGCACCCTTACTACGCATCGGGATCCGTCGATACAAATAGAAATTCCAACCAGTCTATACAGACTTTTGAAACAGCTAGGTCCTACAAGTCTAATGGAAGTGGGAATAAAAAGTCCATTTCTACAATTGGCGAGTCTGAAGTAGGGGTTGCTACTTCGTTGCTAGCTGCCCCAGCGACCAGTGATCTTCAACCGTCAGAAGAAGGAGTAAGATCGTCCGTTGAGAAAGAAGGTTCAAATTTGTCTAGGAAGGAATTTGAGTTGAAGAAAGAAGCAAAGACTTCGACAGATTTGGCAGCGCTCAACGTTGATTCTTTCGATCATCACAATGTGTCGCAAAATGATATAAGCTCTCCAACTAAGCAAGATTCTAACGAACTAAAGAACATCGATCCGCTTAGCTCTCCATCGAAGACTAACTCATATTCGATGCTTGAAATAGCAGAATACAATAAAAGCAATTCTGTCCAAGATGAAGGAAAACCCAATCCAAAAATGTCTCGCAAAAGCGTTATATCTAGTGCACCTAAAAATGCTCCGAATACTGAAGGAACCGTATTCAGGTCACCTCATTCTCGTTCTAGGTCTTCTCTTCATTTTTCTTTCGATAAGAATAAAGAACAACCTGCATTACCTGGTAGTCACAGAAGAAGCAACACGGAAGGAAATTTATCGAAGATTGCAAGTTCGGCTCCTAATAAGAAGAGATTTAGCGTCCGAGCTCTATTTAAAGTCAAGTCAAAAAACCACTCTTTAAGTGAATCAATTAATGAACCGCTGCAGCCTTCAAAGCTTAAATCAAAGTCTTTTTCAACGTCGAATCTTTCTGGGGTCTCGGAACCAAAAAATTCTTCCGCAACAAGTAATAAAAATGCAAGGAACGGAAATACTGAAAGAACTAGTGCTATGAATCATAAACGAAACGTACTTTCCCAAAGTGGTGCAAATAAACCAGTAAATGAAAAAAATGAAGTGGCTACGGACAATAAAATGCGTTCCTCAAAGTCTTTAATGGGCATTTTTAGGAAAGGGAAGAACCACGAAGACAGCTTTGAAATGGTTCAGAAAGACACAAAGAAACAAGCACCAGTCGATGCCATGGATAAAATTAATGCTATTTCGGAGCCACTTCACACACCTAAGGAATCCTATATAAGAGATGGTGCCTCTCCGACTGCTCAAGATTTCCATGAAAAGCAACGATTCAAATCTGATACAAATATCAATTATATAAGAGAAGTCGATATGGATAATGTCACTCCAAAAGTGAGTGTTTACGAATCTGATGACTCTCCAGAAGAAAAGGTAAGGTATGCGCCTTCCTACCCAGAGTTAGCATCTAAGGATAATTATCCAAGCTTGAGACCAAACAATGGAGTGATTATATCTTCGTTACCCTTGCTGCCAAAACTTGAAATTGAGAATGACTTGATATCTTTTGGGTCCCCATTTGATGCAAAATATGAATCAGATACACATCGTACCCCTAAACAGAGTGAAGAATTGAACGAAGAAACCGTTTTTAGTGAAAAGAAGAACGATATCTTTTCTGTTCTCGATGGCAATGACCGTGATTCGTGCCCGACTAAGGTTAATGAACAATTGTTAGGAGAAGCTTTATTCCCAAAATCGTTGAGCGCTCAAGAAGTCGAGAGCATTGTGTCATTGGAAAGGTCACGATCAGTAAGATCTGTGAAATCCCATAAACGTAATTCATTTGTAAACTTCGAAGGAAATAGTGAATATGTTCAATACGAGGGAGACGCTCATAAGCAAAGCCCATCAACAGGTTTAACAAGATCTACCAGCATTCTCAAAAATTCTAATTCAAAGAAGAGCCTTAATGTGAATGATTATGAACAACCAATAACGTCAATCGATGACACCATGGATATTTTTGCGGATTTGGAAGAATATACAAACTACATTGATTTTGATAATCTAAATTTCTCAACGTCTCCCGTTCAAACACCCGATGGACATTCTCAAATTGCTAGTCAGGTTCCCGAAATATCGTCTGATGAACCACTAATCGCACTTTATGATCAGTCAGCTCCTTTCATTGCTGATCATTTGTCACTTTCAGCATCTAAAGATGCCACCAAACAGATTGGCAGTTCACTTTCGCCAATCATTATAAGTGATGATTCTTCAATTCAACATGATTGGAAGGGAAATGGCTCTTCATCCAATAAGTCTCCCATTCCTGTAAGTGATGAATCTACTATTTCAAGTGTGAAAGAATTGAAGCCAGCTGAGAACTTATCCATGAAAAGCATAGAAGACAACCTCGCTCAAGATATCAGTAGCTTGACAATTCAAGGTGATAGCAGTACTCCTATTAAAAATGGTTCGCCAAATGATTTTGAAGATAATTTAATTTTGTTCAATGAAATTCCTTCATCTGAATTGAATGAAAGTACACCGATTCAAGTTATGCACACTTCGCCCCAACAACTTGCTCAATCTGGTTTGTCTTCTGGAAACTATATCGAAGATGAACTAACACCGTTACAAGCTCTGGTTACGACTTCACCACCGACTGAAGATACGCCTCCTTCGGTTTTATCATCCTCATCTAATTTTACGGAAAAGACAAGAAGGATGTCCACCCATGAAGGCGATATCAGAAAAGAATCTAACCATCCTTCGGCTTCTGTCATTGATGCATCTCCGATTTTGGAATCGGCTTACAAATTGTCTGTTGCATCAAATTCACCTGTTTTGAATGAAGATGGAAGAAATGCTTACAACAATCGACCTATCTCGATGTCTTTCAGAGGCCTAAAAGGTCCTTCTTTTGGCAATAAATTGTCTCAGCATAATTTGAGAAGTAGTGATAGTCATCAATCTTTCAATATTTCATTCGGAGATGAAGATTCTGATCTTGCCGGTAGCGAAGTTGGTGCTGGATTCGGTTCTTCGGATGACGAAGATAATATCTGTTCAGATGAAGAAATACTGGCTACGAATGGAAGTCTTAATGATAAAGAGAACCAGTACAATAATCCCCTGTCCAAGAAAGAAAGGAGAGGTTCTTTAAACCGAAATATATCAAACGTATCATCCGTGATCACACCACCTTCGGTTCCTTTCAAGCACAACAGAATTCCATCGATTTCTTCTAACTCATCTGTTTCAAGTCCAAGGTCATTCAGTTCAATGATATCAAGAAGAGTCAAGAGATCGCCACAAGTGCATTCGATGCTGAATATGACAAAAGTCTCGAAGAGACAACCCAAGGGAGTAAAATTCTCCTCAAGAATTATCCTTTACGATACCTACGATGATGAGGAATATGATAGGCACCCTGATGCAGCCACTTGTAACCAATTGACCCCTTTGTTGGCTCAACAAATCAAAGAAGAATTGAATAGTGTAAAAAGTGAAATGGAAGTACACCAAGATTCGAGGTGTTTCACCCACTTCTTTTAATTTGCTCGCATCAATGGCACATGCTATCTCACTTGCCTCTATTACAAAACATACAATGAATGATATACTTTAATAATTAAGCTTTTTCTGTATCAAATTTAATAAAAAACGCATTAGTACAAATATTTGACAAACAATTCATTTATCAGCTAAGGCGCCCTTCCCTTCCGAATCCACGCCTTTAGACTCTTTCTCTAGTTTTTCCTTAACTAACTGGTCTGCATAGGTCTGATGAGCACTGTTAAACACTTTATAAAGTACATCGTAGTCTTTGGGATCAATTTTTGCAATGATCTGGTCTGGGTTCTCCATTAATACGACAACATAGTCATCATCCCTTCGGTCCACACAAGTAGTTTTTGCCCAAGGAGCAATATCATATTCCTTGAGGGTTATAACAGGTGGTTTATCATTTATGTAGGCTGGGTAATTAGACATTTTCTGATTATCTAAGTGTAACTTAAAATGAAGACCATTAGATTCTTGAATAAAATATTTGAACTTTTGGTTAGATACAGTCTGTGAAAAATAAATCTTTTTATAGGTTTCCTTCTTCTAATTTAATACTATAACAAGGAAGATATGATAGATAGACCTCATAAGAAAGTTATACCTGGACAGTATATCGTACCTTCTTATAATTCAAATAAAAAAAGTGGAAAAATTGAAAAATTTTTGGCAGGAGAAGGTACAACAATATATGAAGTGGAAAGCGATGACAGCCCATCAAGAAAGGTTCCAATAATAGTTTCTACAAGATTAGGGGATATTAAATACAAGAATATTGGCCCTTTGGAAGAAGAGAAGTCTATTGGGCCTGTTGAGCAAATTTTGGTAATGGTATTACCGAAATCAAATGTGTATACTCAACACTCGGATGAAATAAGTGATGGAAAGTATGATGCTAGTGTTTCTATCAATTTGCCGAAAGAAAATGATATCGTTTTGGTTCGAATAACAAGAATCAATCAAAAACAAGCAAATTGTGAAATACTATCTGTTGAGGGACATGGAAATATATTGACAGATCATGGGCTAGGGTCAAATGGCGAATCGGCCCACCTCTCAGTGCCATCTGGAGGTGGTGCACAAAGTTTATCGAGCCATCAGGGTGTTGCATCAAGTCAATCGACATCATTAAATGCTGTTGCTGTCGATTTGGGAGAGACATTCAAAGGAATAATCAGAACGCAGGATATTCGGTCCACCGACAGAGATAAGGTAAAGATGATTGAGCTGTTCAAGCCTGGCGATATTGTAAGAGCTATCATAATTTCCTTAGGTGATGGGTCTAACTATTATTTGAGTACAGCTAGAAATGATTTGGGAGTTGTATTTTCAAGAAGCGAGGGGTCTTCTGGGGATGTGATGTTTCCAATTGATTGGCAGCATATGCTTGACAATAGAACAGGACAGATTGAGAAGAGAAAATGTGCTAAACCGTTCGCATGATGTGTATTATAGAATTTATAAAATAAATAGATTTCTAGGCCTAATTTTTACTTAGACTTCGGGAGTAGGATATTTCAACTTTTCATGGTGGCCCCTCAAATCGTACTCACTCAATCCTATTTTAGAACCCAACTTTTCAAATCTATTGACGTAATTCGTCTTCTTTTCTTCTGCAATCTTAATCATTACATTCCAGTATTTAGAATGATCATATTCAAAGTTGACATTCCCTTCAAAGTCTTTATCTAATTGTTCAATAGGGACATAATTTGAAAATGGCTCATCAAATACAAGCTTTTCCCTTGTTAAGGGGTCAATAAAGGGGTGAATAATTTTTAAAAATGTCCAGCCTAGCCACGGAATATTGGTAAGCAAAGCTTTTCCTAACCTTTCTGGATAATGTGTTTGTAAGATATGTAAAACTTGTCTTCCAGTACTGACGGGTGGAATCTTTCCCCCTTCTGTTCCAACAGGCGAAGCTTTAAAGTCGATAAGTAATGCCAACGAATCCTGCCCTGAAGGCATATAATCAATCACTCTTTCCAACATATATACTAAATGTTGCACTTGCCTTAAGGATGTCTTTGTATTTTGACGACCAGGTTTCAAGTAAAGACATGGCCGTGAATCATTGTCATATCCAAGAATAACTTCCTTTCCTGTTTCATTTTCAGGGGAGCAAAGCTCGCCATTTACCTTGTTATCTTTCTCAAAGTTTCCAGCGATACCAAACTCTCTTCTCCACGCTAATGTTAACCCAATCCTATCTATTGCTTCCTTATAATCCCATTTAGTGGCTCTTAAGTATCTAAAAAAACATTCCCTTGTTAGCCATGACTTTTCGGCTTCGCTCAATTCTTCATATTTCGACTCGTCTTTCTTCTTATGATTATCTTCACTAATGGCAATTTTGATGCCTTCAGTTGCAAAATGCTTGTAAACTTTTATATACTTATCATGTTGCTCTTCGGTTAATTCAGGCTCTTCCGGTATCTTGGACTTAGAAGTGGGCTCCTTGAAAGGTAAGTAAACTACTTCTCCCAAACTTTCGGCCGTTGCCACCGACGATGATGATGATGACTTTAGAGATTTATCCTTACCTTTTAATTTACTCAACATATTTAAAGAACATGGAAAACCTTAACCAATGCAAATAATCTTCCTATATAGTACTTTACAACAATCTAAAGTAGCTTTATAATTAAAGTTGTACTTCACTGTATTTGGCAAAACGATTATCAATTTACCGATATTGATGCCCAGAAACGCGTTGATGCAATTAAAATTTTAACTCTTCCGGCAGAATCAGATCGGGACGGCGGAACAAAAACTTTCCGCAGGCCGCTGCGAGTATCCAGATTCAGCACCTAAGAACCCTGCTTCCAATATTGTTCCGCGGAAAATAAGTCCTAGCCCAAAAGCTTTAAACCTTTCACTTCATTACACCTCTGCTTGGCTTCTTTAGAATGGTAGATAGTGCACCCATGTGGTCTACCTTATATCTATAGTGTGGGATGCTATAAAAGAGTTCGTAACCTTCTATGGAACGGTTCTACGAAAGTCTGGATTTTACTGCTAGTCCAAAATTTAATAACTTGTCTTTTGGGATAGCTGCTGCAGTCGGCCTAAAAAAATACCAAATTATAGTCAAAACAATTCCATTCCCTGCTACTCATGTGTTGGAGTACTTCGAAAGAGTAAATTTTATATCGTTCCTATATAGGATTCTAGCAAAGTGTATCATACTTTCTCTTTTCAATCAAATCCTGTCCTTGCACAGATCATCAAAAATCTACAAAATATGCTTTACAAAATTTTGTAAAATTCTGTTAGCTTGGATAAAAGTCATTTGGACCTGAATGTTTATTACTATATCTAAAACTATCATTCTTTCTATCTCGCTCTGTTGAATTCATCTCACTTATTGCGATGTCTTTATATGCACGCTGCTTTGTGTCTCTACCTGGGCCTCATCTCAGATTGATTTTAGCAAGTTATCGAAATAACGTTTGTGTAATCATATTACCCTAGGAATGGAAAGTAAAAGTCAACATTGATATAAGTCCGATATAAGATACTTGAAAGGAGAATTTGAATTTAATCAATAGTATGGGCCAGGAAGTGCCAACGAGAAGGAAAAGAATATTGAGATTGGTCGAAGTGGCCACTAATAAATGTGTGCAGAATGTTAATAAGTTACAGGACGTAGGTGGCACCCCATTTCATTTACTCCGACCAGTACTTATGAAGATGAGTGCTAAACAGCTAAATCAAATTGAGCTTCAAAGTCCTCAAATTATGCCTTTCTCGGATGAACTATGGCCTGCTCTAATCGAAAGGGAATTTCCTGATCGTCCACCAATATCCAAGGGCAAGATGCGCCAATCTCAAGAAATGCCCAATAAGACACTATTTTACCGGTATGATAAAGAGAGAGAGCTTTTGAGGAATGATTCTGCCCAAAGGTTACGTAAAATGACTGAAAAGCTCAAAAAGGAGAAGTCCGCAAATTCAATTGTATCTGTTTCCCATGTCTTAAGAGATCCCACTGTGAAGAGAAGACGAAATTATTCAGATGGATATACGAGATCAACGCCCAGTGCGAAGAAGAATTCAATTTTACTGAAGGCCCGAAAGGATTTACAGAATAGGTCTCTAATGTTTCCAGGATATTCTCAAAAAGTCAAAAGTCATGATCCATATGATGCATTTAATCACATTGAGATTCTACCTCCCAGAGCTGCATCAGGGCAAACAAGAAATAAGCCGTCATCATTTAACGCCCAACAGAAACGCCGACCTGTATCGACTTCCATACAGCCAAGTTCGCAGTCTAAGAGAGAGAAAAGAGAGATTCCAAGCTCTACAAATTCTGATCATTCTTCAAACGAAAAGGTTTTGCTGCAATCATTTAACTCAGTAGCTTCTTCTTCACCAAAAAAGCGAAAGCCTGAACCATCTATCTTCTTAAAAGGAAAGAGACCAAGGGGGCCACGATTAGAACCTAAAATAATCAACAATTCACATAACTTGCAAACTGTCTCTACTAATGACAGAAGTAGTATTCCAGTCAAGGTCAAGAAATCTTAACGTATATACAAACTATTCACTATAAAATTGCATTATCTAGTTCTTTGCTTCTTAAGCAAACGACCACTAGATGTATCAGATAACTTTTTTTTATAAGCCAAGGTGTCTGATTTTTTTAATTTGTCTTCTCTATCATTATTTATTAATACATCTCCCTTAACATTGGTATCATCGATCTGTATTGTTTGCTTGTATGATTTTATTCTCAATCTACCTGATATAAGTACTCGTTCAGCGTTTCCCGTTAAACAAAACTTTGCTCTACTGTGATCTAAACCCAAAGTTTTCAATAAGTTTAAAATATCGTCAGGGTTTCTTGTTTGTAGTGGCCCCGTTGCACCACTACTAACTACCAACCCTCGTGACCTTGATGCCCTTATTAACTGTAACACATTATTAAAGAAATTTTTCCTTGCCAATGCTGCAGTAGTACTCAAGGTCATATTCTCGTTAGGTCCTTGAACTGTGTAGCCAGCAGGCCCAGATATCAAATTAGAATAGCAAATTTCAAATTTTATTCCTTTTTCTAATGCACTGCCCACTGTTTTATGCTTTAAAAAGAAAGGTAATCGACTGCTTAAATTGAACGATATCAAATCGATATCTAGGTTAGATGATGCTATTTGCAATGCCTTTTCAGTCAAAGGTTGAATACTTATTATATCAAAGTAATTTTGTAATTTGGAGAGTCCCTGACATTGTGATGGGTCACTTATTGTCATTGTTATTCTTGTAAACAATTTCAAATATTCATATTCCTTCAAATCTTTTTCCAACTGTGCTATTTGAATTGGATTTATCTGAGATGGGTCCTTCGCTGGTACCTTAACACTTTCGCTTAGACAAAAATTAATTGCAATATGAGTGTAACCCAAAACATACAAAGTCACAATAGTATTTTTAAGGGTTATTATTTGCTGACTGCTCGGCTTAGAGGTGTAGTTATTTACCGGCCATGGCACATTCAAGTCAAATATCATTATTTGCTCATCTACAAAAGTAACATGAAAGTCTATCTCAAAATAGTCATCGGATTTTTCCTCTAGCGTGCGACTTGTGATATCACCAAATTTGGAATGTTCAAGAAAAACATAGAATATCAAGCTGCTAATATCGCCACCGCCACCTTTGTTGGATATATATTTGGGCGTAGCTATTGATTATATGTGTTTCAGGTGAATATCAGGGGGTCGAAAGATGTCAAAAGCAGAGATAAATAAGAATTTGTTTGTGGATAAGTCACTCGCCCCAAATGAGAGTGGTATAATAGATATCGGAAAGAACTGTTCCAAATGCAACCAATTAGACTTTCTTCCATTTAAGTGTGAGTTTTGCAATTCTGTCTTTTGTTCTAACCATCGTACTTTAGAAAGTCATCAGTGCCCTGGTTTGAGTAAGGTAGAAAAAGGTAGAAAGCATGTGAACTACGCGGGGCCGACGGCCTCTTCGTTGTTTCCAGATAGGGAAGCTGATAAAAAGAAAGTGAACGAAACTATAACTAAGAGTGTACCGAAAGCGACCAACATATTAGAGAAGCAATTTCGAGTTGGAGACGTTGCATCTTTGACTCCAAATGCATTTTCAAAGTTTAATAAATTTCTTAGATTACAAAAGAAGAAAGGTACTAGTAGTAAGAATAGTGTATTTGGAAGAGTTTTTGGATCTTCTTCTGTTTCTGCATCGGCTTCATCTTCAAAAAATAGAGTTTCTGAATTAGCAATTTTAAGGAAAGGTGCCAAAGGCGATATGAAGATTACTTCGAACAATAGAATCTATTTATGGTGCTTGTATGTCAATCCTCAAAATACGCAGTCGGATTCTGAAGAGTCAGAACTATTTGAAAAAATTAATATAGAACGAGATAGGCACCCTTTGTTTGTATCTCGTGCCTGGCCGGTTGGAAGAGCTTTAGATTCAATCGCAGATCACTTGAGCATTCGCAATTTGAATAATTCGACAAGAGATTCGAAGGAAAGGCTTTACATGTTTCAGTTGAATGGTGAGTCTCCTAATATGATTAATACTTCGGAAAGATGTGAAAAGGCTTTCAAAAATGGCGATGTGGTATATTTGGTCCGTGGCAGTATTTGAATAATTTACAAGTATGACGTTCACTTCATTTTCAGGGATAACTTTAGAGAGTTTATGTAAATTTATAACGATGAAATCAATATATAGCATCAGGATCATTAATTGAGTAGTCGACCCAACTCATCATGCAGTTTTGGTCAGATAAATGTTTCCATATACTGAATTTTCCAGTTTCACAGCCTGAAGCTTTTGGGGTATTTGGACAATTGAGATATGGATCATGATAATACCCTATATCTCTAAACCAGTGAATATCATTTTTATCAGCGAATAAGCTCAAGCCTACAGAGTGCACTGGTGCATCGCCCCATCTCTCATAATAGAACTTGCCAGTGGAGTCCAAGTACCTGAACCAACTATCGTAAGGCTCACTTCTGAAAAAATCCATATCACCAATTTCAAAGTTAGACCAGAAGTGGCAAGTAGAATATCCATTAGCAACGAGGTTTTTTTTGGGATTTTGTTGGTCTTCTAATAACCATTGGAATGCGCCATTTTTATTAACAAGCTTGAAATTATCATCTGTATTTAGGAACTTGAGTGTTTCGGGCCAAAGAGTTGCAACAGATTCGTCGATATCGTAGAGAGAGATTGTGAATCCATACTTTTTCTTAGTCCCCTCCAAGTATTTAAATACGTCATAATTTACGTCACTGTAGAAGTCGACGCTTGGCTCGAGTCTCCAGTAATATCGATAATCTTGTAATTCAGGAACATTGTAAAAGTTTCCCAGGTAAAATCTGCACATATTATGGTAAGATTTCTTTTGGGCATAGGCAATATTATGATCTGCCATTGCTCTCATTGCTTCTCTTTCTTTTTTAGTGTCTATGTTTGAAGGCTGATCCCACAATTGCGGGGGGATTTGGACGAAGTTCATAGGTGCACTGCTGGCTTTTCTCATCCTATCTTTGAATCTTTCAGTGAAAGGTTGATCATTCAAAAATGTGTAAGGATACTGAAACTTAGAATTGAATGCTTTCTCAAGTCTTCGGATTGATTTGATAATACCTGAAGCCTCTGTGTTTCTAACCAAAGCGATTATTGTCGCATTAGCGTGGTCATACCCACTGATGTCCTCAGGAGGTCTAATGGAGTCAATATTAAAGTCTTTGGGCTCATTAATTTCTTTAGATACTAAATCAGCATATCTGTTGGAATTTTGTTGCAATATCATATCTGGCAGACCGTGTTTATTCTTCGGATTAATAAATTTAAATTGAACATTTTGGGGCTCTATCTGGTAACCAATATCTTCAAGTAGACTATTCGCTACTGCTTTTGGTTTATATTTATCATTGAACATCTGGATACCGTTCCATATCCTTCCCTTATCAACATATTTATGTGAATTCAAATATATCAATGCGAAGAGCAACCCGGTAACATTGATCAAAATAATCAATATGAAGATCGCCTTCGATATTCTAATAGAATTGGCCGATATCATGAATTATGTACGATACTTAATTTAAAAAGATTCAATAATTATTCATATCGTAGTTATGTATCCACTTTCTTTGAAGAGCTGATCTAAAATTATTCGTGTTCACTCTCTCGGTATTTATGTTATGTTGTGTATATACCAGTATTCAAATCGAAGATTAAATACTCTTAAACCTACTCACAGAAAGGCTCAAATCAATGAAAGGGAGCCGGATATTAGGAAAGCTGATTTCCTTTATCGCTCATAGAGGCTTGACAACGATAGGTTTACCCGAGAAATATGCTACTGTAGGTAAATTTAGCTTTCCCGTTGCAACACACACGGTACAGAGCATAAGCGAAGATCTTGGGGGTTTTTTGAAAAATCAAGTAAGGGTTACTTTGAATGGTCATCTCAATAGAAGACCCAGAATAAGATCAACAAAGAGCTTTGCGGAATTGAGAGATACAGATGGGAATGTTACGCAAATTTTAATGAGTCCTGACCATACGGATCAAAAATTCATTGACATTCTAAGATCAGCGACTCCAGAGGATTCAGTAAGCGTTAGCGGATATGTGAAATTGAAAGAAACGAGACCAGATCAGCCTCTAACTGGAAAGAAGGAATGGGAATTAGTAGTTGATGACTACCAAGTATTGAATCTGTCCAATTTGGATGCCGCAAGGTTAGATAAGCTTAAACATTCGTCACCCAAGGATTTACCTCCTCAATTTAGATATTTGCAACTAAGAACGCCATTCTTTCAAAAAGCTTTAAGGATGAGAAGCAAAGCCAGTCATTTGATGAGGAATATCTTGACCGAAAAGTATGACTTTGTTGATCTTGAGACGCCCTTATTATTTAAGTCAACGCCTGAAGGTGCAAGAGAGTTCTTGGTTCCAACAAGGACGTATGATAGATTTTATGCCTTGCCTCAGTCGCCACAACAGTACAAGCAAATTTTGATGAGCTCAGGTTTCACGAAGTATTTCCAAATTACAAAATGTTTTAGAGATGAAGACTTGAGGTCCGATAGACAACCAGAATTCACGCAAGTTGATTTGGAGATGAGTTTTGTCAATCATAGGGAACAGGTGACAGATGTTGTTGAGGATTTGGTAAAACAAACATGGAACAAAGTCGGTAATTATTCTACCTATCGCTTAAATCAAGATGGTCACTTAGAAAAGATCGAGCCGGGAACCGAAGGTAAATTTTCTAAACTTACCTATCTTGATGCACTTGAAAACTACGGTATAGACAAACCTGATCTTAGGTCATCTATAGAATTCAAGAACCTATCAAACTTCTTTATATCAAAGAAGAACGAAAATTTTCCTGTCGTTGAAGCGTGTGTGTTGAAGAATGCCTTCAATCCCTCGGGGGCCTTTAAAATGCCCAAATGTTTGGTAGATCCTAAAAGCTATTCTAGGCGCAAGCCAACTATATTAGCATTGAATAATGAAAATGAGTGCAAAAATTGGTATCAAAAATTTGTTGACAAGTCGGTCTTAGAGAAAACTTCACGGTTTAAAGAATCTGATTTGAATCATTTCTTGGGACTCGCTCCAGGCGACATTCTTGCTTTCTCTAGCCGAGCTGAACTTCCCTATGAAAATCCTACTCCTTTGGGACGCTTTCGTCAGTTGGCTATAAAAGAATTCCCTGGAAAGTGGGAAAGAAAAATATACAACCTGAAAACAAAACTTCTTGAAAACTGTCCGAATATAAACGAAATATTTGTTGGATCATGGGTCATTGATTTTCCCCTATTCAACCCAATCGAAACTTCGACTGATCCTGCCGATGACTTTCCTACCTACAACTATTCTAAGTATGAATCTACACACCATCCTTTCACAATGGTCAAATTGGAAGATTACGAATATTTAGGTAGTGATCCTCTCAAAGCTCGCGGTGAGCACTATGATTTAGTTATCAATGGAGTTGAAGTTGGGGGTGGATCCCGAAGAGTCCACGATCCCGAATTACAGAAGTACATTTTCCTTAACATTTTAAACATCCACAACTACGATAAGCTTTTCGGTCATTTATTGCATGCCTTGAGTATGGGATGTCCACCGCATGCTGGATTAGCCCTAGGATTTGATAGACTCTGTGCGATGTTGGTAGGGTCTTCTAGTATTAGGGATGTTATCGCATTTCCTAAGAACCAGTCAGGAGTCGATCCAGTTATAGAGAGCCCAACATCGATTAGTTTGGAAACTCTTAATGAGTATAGAATTACTACAATTGCTAAATAGATTTCTTAAGTGTTTATATATGTACATAGATAATTCTTTTATAAATGCTTATTTTCTATTCTTCTTCTTTTGCCATTGGTATCATAAGGATAACCATGGTTAGAACGTTTTGAGGCATCTATAGGGTTTTGCCTCTTTGCCAATTGTTCAATTTTCAAGTCAATAGGCTTTTCAGGTTTTTGATCTTCGAAATATTCCTCCTGTTGTTGTTTTATGACCTGCCTCCAGTCACTCCTTTTTCTTGTGAAAAGCTCCATAGACCAGTTCTTCCAAACCAATTTCCCATATTTGCTCTCTTTCACTTTATGAGACTCGTTCAACAACTCCGTAGCAAATCGATCTTTATACATAGGCAATGCAATTGTAAAGGTCCACAACTTGTCCACAATATGAGATCCATAAGAATTGCACGACAAGTTTGCAATCTGATTTTGAAACAAGTTAAGAACTCTTTTTCTTAAAATTAAAGTTTCCTTGGATTCAGATGGTACGAATTTAAGAGATTCTTCGACTGCGTGGGAAAATACACCGTGATAACACATTTGAATAAACCTTCCTGAAGGTAAATTAAGAAAACTATTCCATAAGCAGAAGAGAAAGCACGAATCATAGTCTACCAATTTGCTCAAGAACAAAGTCCTTCTCCTCTCTTCGACCGTTGGCCAATCATCACGAGTATTTCCTAAGGTAGAACTTTCCAACATCAATACATTCTCTGCAAGAGAAGAATCAGACTGCTTATCTTCATAATACTCGGGTGCAAATTTTTTCATGAGCTGGTCAACTATATCTTCTCTTCTATAATGGGATCTTCGCTCAGATGCATCTAGAACGGCTTTGGCAAGATCCAAGTTTTGAATTTCTGTAATCGAGATTAAGTTTGCTAATTCTGGAATCAACTGATCTAAAATAAATTCAACTTCTCTAGGTTTTAGCTTGAGCAATAGAGCTTGAACGATATACACACCTGTATTGTGCCTTCTTGCTAGTTTCAAGATCCTATCCTTCATATATAATTCATATAGTCTCTCAATGAACATTAGTCGAACTCCAGTGTTCTTTACAAACGATTCAAGAAAATGGGATCCCACTGAATCTGAAAGTAAATATTCCATGAACGCTTCTTCCTGTGGTTCCTTGCCATTGGAGTCAAATAAAAGAAACCAAATTTTTCTTTCCTTATCCACGATTCCTTCCACTTGAACTAATAGCTGTAACACTGGAGACCCTACTTTATGAATTGCGAGCTCCCTGATGTGCTTCGTATCCTGACCTTGAATAGAGATTGAACAAATGTCTTTCAATTGGTCTTTGAATGATGCAGGAGTCTGGAATGACCTATTAAAATCATCGTTGTCCTTGATTTCAATCATTTTTCTTGCAATCTTAGATTTTTTGGACCTTAATACTGAGTTTGAAGTGGTAGTTGAGGGCAACTCTTTGCCAGAAAGCACTAGAATTAACAATCTTAAGACATGTGATGAATATGGGTCCGTAATCATTATCTTTATATGAGGCTTAAGTTCATCAATCATTGCATTAAATAATGATTCCATGGTAACATCTGCTTCCTCGTCGTCTTCTTCATCTCCAACTTGTATGTCGCCATCAATTCCTGTGAGTTCCTTTTCGATAAGAGCAGCTGACCTCACAAACAATGTCTCTAAAACATGTGAGGAATATTTGTGATGACATAGTTCAAAGAAATGCTTTGAAAACAGTCTGAAAATTCTCTTGAGCTGAGCACTATTGGCAAGAAGAATCAAACGTTCCATTAATTTCGAACATATTTGGTTGGTCACAAGCTTGAGCTCTTTTCCTTTTGCTTCTTCTAATATCGATCTTGTAAATGTCTCTCGCTCTTCGTCACTTTCAAATGTATTAATATTAAGTGTCTGCTCTGCTTGCTTGAAGTAATCTAACTCGTTAGAGTCAACTAATCCAAAAAAAGTAGTCTTAGTGATCAAATTGTCCTCTGAAGGCTCAGCGATCTCATTTTTGTCATTGCTGTCTGTATCAACTTCATCGGCAACCTTCTTCTCTAACCTTCTTCCTCTTGATTTGCCTTTTCCCATTTTTTTTATCCTTCAGAGGTACTAATTGTATCTTGAAATTTTTTTTTTTTTTGGTCTTCGCGCCCATCTCATCTATAGATTAAGTATACAAAACTGTCCTAGTGCACATCAATCTCATACTTATATAAGATATATAGAGAACCCAGTGGATATATGGAGAGTCATCATTGTGATATTATTGCTATCATGAGATTATGGATTCCTTTCTCTCTAGT
This sequence comes from Priceomyces carsonii, assembly GCF_900007245.1. NCBI lineage: Eukaryota > Fungi > Ascomycota > Pichiomycetes > Serinales > Debaryomycetaceae > Priceomyces > Priceomyces carsonii. The sequence goes on along the minus strand of NW_026946679.1, from coordinate 895,666 downwards.
TGATCTATGTATTTACCTTCCCTCAAAGGATCTAGCTTTATCAATTTTAACAACAGCTCTTTAATTTCATCTGACATCAAGTCTTTTTTGTTCTCTCGATTAATCAAACTCTTGATCAAAACAATGCTTTTCAAACACCAGCAGTTATCAAGGTGCTGTGGGTGGTCTTCTATTTCCAATTCATTCAACTCCTCCACTACTTCTAACTGCTGTGTTAAGATATCTGAGTAACTCTTCCGTTCCACTTGGTGATGACTCTTCAAGTCATTTACGAACAATTCGTCAGTTAAGAGCCACCTTAAATATAGCCAAACGGAAGAATCGTCGGCGTCCATATACATTCCTGTCTTTATCAATTCCAACTCGTGAAGCAATGTTACGTAGGGATCTGAGAATATTTGCTCGTCAGCGAATTGCCCCGTTTTCCCTACTTTCAGTAATATTTGGTATATTTTGGGAATTAACTTCGTTCTGTTGTGCCAAGCCGAGAAGTTTGAAATATTCTTGTTGACTTTTGTTGTAGTATACTGCAACTCGTTGATATTGATCTGCAAAGACCCTACCAAAGCCTGGTCTGGCGGCAAATTTTTTTCCATGTTATCTACTACATACCTTCTATATTGCCAGCCATGAAAATTTCGATTGTCCAACTCAAGTAGCTTGGATACTATACCTAACTCATATTTCCAGTTCGCCAAATGCTTCTTTTGCAATTGACCCAAGCACCATATACGATGATTCCATATCCAATAGCACTTCGGAAACCTCTTCAAATGAGCGAGAACCATCTGTAAATCTTCCTCCAAAGCTTGCTTCATATCAAGTTCTTGTTTTTCAAATAAGCTCAAAAGTATTTCTCTTCGGAAATTCCAAACTGTATAAAATTCTGGATTTATGTTTAAGAGTGTAGTGGTTTCGCTAAGTGATCCGATGCTATAGTTCCCGCTATCTCTCAAGTCTAAAATTCGATTTGTAAGCTTTCTGTAGTTCGCTATCTTTATTTTGTCCTTTTCCAATTTAGCCTTCCTGGCTTCTTCTGTCAATTTTACTTTTTTGATCCCATGCTCCTTCATTTGTTAGTGCTGTATGAACATTTGTTACTAATTTACTTACCATTCTCTTATATTTACCTTTGCCTTTAGTCAAATAACCAACTGGAGCCAAATATTAAATTATGAGTCGCGTTTCCTATATATATTTAATATAAATAATAGCATTTAGGTTAATCTTGGTAAAACTCAAATAGGGATCTAAAGTTGATGTCAGAAAGTATTAGGAAGCTGAAGGAAGTATCTCCTCTCTCCAAGCTTGCACTTAAAGGGTCTTCTAAGGTCGTTGCGGATTATTTTGAATTTGCAATTAACGCCATCTTATTTCAAAGAGGAATTTATCCGCCAGAAGATTTCCATACAGTCAAAAAATATGGCTTACCATTGCTCATCAGCAGCGATGAAGAGGTCCAGGATTACATCAAACAGATTATGAAACAAGTTAAAAAATGGGTTTATGGAAAGAAAATTGTAAAATTGGTTGTGGTGATAGTGTCAAAATCTACCGCCGAAAACATAGAGAGATGGGAATTTAGCATTGATATTTTAAAAGAACCAGGACAGGAAATAGGGCAGGATATCACGGGTGATACTGGCAAGGATATTCTGGAAACTCAAAAGGAGATCCAATCGATCATAAGACAAATAACGTCCCTGGTTTCCTATTTGCCAATTTTAAAAGACGACGATTATACATTTAATGTACTAGTTTATACAGACTCTAATTATGAGGCTAGCAATATACCCTTAGAATGGTGTGATACAAATGGTGATGGGAAACTTCTCGAAGGCGACGATGTGGAAAGGGTCAAGTTTACGTCGTTCAGTACAGATATCCATCAGGTGGGAACGTTTGTCAGTTACAAGTTGAGTAAATAGAGTAGCACATATAATAGTCATTACTTTCCATTCTAATTACTTCTTTTTAATTTTTCGAATTCCGAATCGAACCTTCTTCTCTTATTACTGGAAATAAACCTTGATGACCCCTTCAAGCCGATTGAATAGTCCCAGCAAGATAGATACTCGTCTTGCTTCAATAGTTTTTCAGTCGAACAAGATTTTTGATCTAAAATTTTTAGATCATTGAACCTTGACTTTAAATCCATGAATTTGAATATTTGTTCTTTCCCTGTCTCCAGATCGATCGATGGCATGAATTCATTTAGTATAGAGAAATTCATCTGATGAACATAGTAATCCAATATATAAATTATGCCTTCATTAACCAAAGTCTCTGGACACCTGAACCCCTCATAACAGTCTATTGTCTCTAAGATTTCATTTAATTTGGGAGAAGAATTCGATGCATCATCTTGTGTATACTTCAGTCGAATTTCTTTCGGTTTAAGGTTCAAAGTCACTATAATTATTGCTAAAGCAATGCAATGAGGAGGGATTATTAGGCATAAGGGAGTAGACATCAAATCAAAACTGATAAGCCAACTATACATCGTGGTTTTATAGTCAACTTCTAATTTTTTGCAGAATTGGACGACTAGCTGGTCAGTGCTTTGGATCGAGGAGCCATTAATAAAGTCAAATTTTATGACTTGCAACAACTTGAATTCTATGTTCATTATTGCCTTTCGTTGTAAATCTAGATACTGTTGTTGCATCAAGGATTTATCATTTCTTTGCCTGTTGCTGACTGCTTGTATATCCTTCAATTTCTTAATACAGTCCTCGTTCTTCGAAGCCAAGAATAAGCAAGTAAGTGCAATTGTATATGTGTCGTTCTCCAAGTCTGTCGCATCGTTCATCTCTTCAAATTTATTGAATAAATACCACCTTTGGTAGTAATTCATGGTAGTTCCTAAAACCCTCAAAGGAAGCTTCAAAGCCCGAACAATTTGAAATACATACTGATATATCTGGTGCTTTCTTTGGTTGAATGTTAACTTTTTCTGTTCTGGAATAGTGAACGAATGTACATATGATAATTCAGAGCTCGTGAAAAAGGGCCGTGACACTTGTAGAATGCTAGGCCTTTTCGATGAGTCGACCTTATTTATAGCATCTTTCTGTAAGCTTGTCTCTGACATCTCATCAACGGATTCGAACTTTGATACCAACTACTGGGAATTCTTTCCATGTACAAAGACATCTCAAGAGGCTTTTTCATATTATGAAAAGCCTGCACATAGGGTTGGTCTACTGCTTAGTATCGTAATTCATATATAGAATAATATAAAGAATCGGGTTTCCTAACTACATAACTACACTTAAGCAGAAAAGGACAAAGAGAAACCGAGCTTATGCACAGGCTCGGCCAATTTCAAGGCATCAAAAGAAGCTCCTAATCCCAAGGTGACACCTGGTCTCAATTTTTGAGAATATGCCAAGGCAGTCAATCCTGAGTCGGCAATTTTAGCCTTGATGAAAGCGCTGCTGTCTAAAGCATACTTGGTAGCAAACTCGACACTGACGTTGGAAGATTTGACAGAATCCCAAGTGGCCTTTGCACCTGCTTCAACTAAGGGGGAGACCTTGTGGTAGTAAGCAGCTGTGAAAACGGACAAGTTAGAAGTTGCAGTTGCGGAAACAGTATAGATAGGGTTAGCGTAACCTACACCAACAGAATACTTGTTGACCTTGGCAGAAGCAATGTCGTAACCTAATTCACCACCAGCAACAAAACCATCGTGAGAAGCAGCCAAATCAGCAGTTGCGACAGGACCTTTCAATAAATCAAAGAATAATCTAGCATTAACGGCTGATTGTTGGTAGAAGAAGTTCAACTTGGCATTACGAGGACCGTTAGGAACGACGGAGGTGTTTAACTCACCTTTCAAGCCTGGGGTCAATAACTCAGACAACTCGATCTTGGTGTTCAAAGAGTTGGCGTTATTCCAGCCCTGAGTCAAGGTCAATCCACTAGACTTGTCGGCATATTTAGCATCAACTGAAGCAGCAATTGAGTTGTCCTTAGCTGTCTTACCTTTGACAGTAAAAGCGACTCCATTAGGAGCAGTAGACTTAACATCAACTGAAGCAGTAGCAGCGTGGAAGAAGTCACGACTTAACAAATCGTTAGTTGGCTTTTGGATATCTGAATAAGCAGTAGACATTTCTTGAGAAATTCTTCTTTCGATAATTGATGAATTAAAGATTGATCACAGATTGTTTTCACAAATCGTTGAGAATGCCGGAGAATATTTAAATATATATGATTTGTTGGCGCTGACAGCGTGCTCAACAACGTGCCGGCATGTGCCCTAACGCGCAGGATATTTTGAGTCTAGCGAGATCTAGCTGAGTTACACGCACTAAGTTCTCACAGTTGGCGTGCCACATTATTTCTTCTCCCTGTCTACTGCGCACTTGTACAGCGTTTTACCCTCCCCGCCTCGGTCTTAGTTAGCGAGTATTGTACTACATGCAGATCTTGTTCGTAACTACTAATTAATGCGTAAGGTGATAAGAACTTTGATGGATAGCTCTATATTTGTTACTTCATGACCAAAAATAAAAGACTAAAATATACTTACGGAATTGTCTACTGTCCTGAGCTCCGCAAAGTTCTTCTCCTAAACAGACAAAAATCGCCTTGGATGGGAAGATGGAACGCTGTGGGAGGTAAATTGGATATCGATGAGTCTCCTAGAGAGTGCATTGTGAGGGAAACCTATGAAGAGACTGGGCTCAGTCTATCACAGTATGTCGCGAGAGGGGTAACCAGATGGAATGTAGATGATATTGATTTCAATGGGATGTACTTGTTCACAGCGCAGGTATCATCTGAGACGGTGAGATCGTATAAGACTCCAGTTGTTTTCTGTCATGAAGGTATATTGGATTGGAAGGATATAGATTGGATTTTGGATCCCCAAAATACAGGAATTGTTGCTTCTTTACAAAAGCTGCTAAAACTAATACTATCAGGAGATAAGGACGACCTCTACCTGTTAACGTATACATCCAATGACTTGACAGCATTTGAGTATATTCCTAAAGGAAACGTAGAATATCCCGTGGATTAATGAGCTAATACGATATTTCTTTATATAGACAAATATATGTATATAAATATATATATATATATATATATATATAT
>NW_026946679.1:875334-890540 GCF_900007245.1 Priceomyces carsonii | reverse complement strand
TCCTACGAGGTCCATAAGCGGGCAGTACCATCTGCTCCTGCACTGAATAGCCAGGCTTCCTTTGGATGCCAAACCAAGTCTATGATTCCAATGCTGTTCGTCACTTTGTGACCCAATAACTTTTTCAAAGGTACTAACAATGGATTAGTCATTAAATCATCGTAAACAGTTCCATGGAAGACATGAATTGAGCCATCGTCAGATGCAGATGCAAATAGCGGTAAGTTTCCTTTATGGAACTTGATAGATCTAACTGCCTTTTCGTGATACCTTAAAGTTTTATATGGAGTAGCAGACAAATCGAGATCATGCCACAATACCCTTTTGTCATAGGAGGATGCTAGCAAATTGTCTCCTCTTGGGTGAATATCAATGCATGATAATAAACGAGCCCCTGGCATTAGCTTCTTCAAGAGTACTTGTTGAGCCAAGTCATAAATCTTTATGGTTCTTTGTGAGGCTACAAATAATTGGGGCTTAAATGGATGAAATTTGGCGTCAACAATAATTCCTTTAGATTTTCTGAATGGTGATTGTGATAAATGCTTGGACAACTGGTGAATCAAAACAGCCGTGTTTTTGCTTTCTGGAGCAACTGTGACAAAGTAATCACCTTTCCTATGCCAAGATAAAGTTTTGATGTTTTTCTTGCATTGAATAATCGCAGACACCCCAAGCGCTGCTTGATCTGGAGATGGTGTTAACCACTTTGCGACTTCCTTCTTTGGTGTTTCAGAGGTCGTGTTGTTTTCTTCGTTTGCATCTTCTTCACTTTCGTTTGCCATTTTCATATTTGATTGGGTATTTCCGAATTTGTTATATCCCCATCCACTTTCAATTTTAAGCTTTCCGGCGTTTTCAATGTCAAAACCAAAAATTGGTGGAACAATCAAGTATATGTTTTCCCCAGCTGTAACGGCCAAAATACCAGTTGTGGCATCAGGATGCCATTCCAAGCATTCAATGTGATCATCTTTATTGTCCTCTTTAATCAAAGATATTTTGTATATCTCTCTTCCTGTCAAAACTTCCCATAAGCGGACCGTTCCATCATCTGAGCCAGTAGCTAGCCATATTCCCTGAGGATTTATGGATAAGGTACGTATTTTGCCATTATGACCTTTATATATCGTAGAGCAACGGATTGGGAAGGGACCCAAGTCCTTTGGAGACGGTAACTCTGGAATCAAACTGTCAGGATCGATATTCAATTTATTGTGGCGAACTCTTGGAGCCAAATATAAATCTAAGCATCTTTCGAACTTCTCTCTCAAACTATCACCATAAGCGGGGACCTTTCTTAACGCATTAAATTTGTGTGGAATGAAATTTGTCTCCCTGTCTTCTGGATCCATTTCTTCCCACTTCTTTTTCTCTTCTTCATTAAACAAATATTCTTCAGGTGGATTGTAAGATTCTTCATTTGTTGGAGGAGGTAATTTAGGAGCTCTCAAGTTCATGATATGATCAATACCTTCCTGCTCATTATTCCATAAATCATAATTTAATTGCGCTTCTTCGATCTCTTCTTTTGCTTTTCCGGGAGGAACTATCCTACCCTCTCTAATGGCCCTCACAATTTTCATTATTCTTTTCGCTTCGTGCTTAGAGGGAACGAATCTTCTCTTAGGCTCAGGTACAGCCGTCAAAGGCATAACCTCTGTCTTAGAAGTAAACCATTCAATAGTTGGTTCGTATGGGTCGATACTTTCATCAGTGTTCTCCTGGTTTTGAATCTTTTTAATTAAATCTAATTCCTCATCGGTCAACTTTAATGACTTACCACTGTTCTGGTCCAACAAACCTGTCCATCCTTCAGGTAAGTCAATCGATTCTAATAACTGGTCTAAGGCAGAACCTCTAGCAGGTCGCATAATTCTCTTACCATTAATGTCATAACCAATATGAGGCATCTCATCATAAGCAGACAACGGGATATTTCCGATCGTGTTGAAATTATCATGATCACTGTCATCGCTATCGTAGACGGGTTCGATCTCTGGCTTAACTATTCTGAGCAGCCCATCTGAATACTTTGCTCTAAACCCTTCCTTCTCATCATCATCTGTAGAAAATGACTTTATTCTTACATTAGACAACTTATCAGTGAGTGACGTAGAATCATCCTTGGGCTCGTCAGAGAAATCTACCGATCCGACATCGCTTAGATCACCTTCTTCTCCAATCATTTCATTAAATTGATCATCTGAGTCAATTTCTGAGCTCTGCTCTTCCTCGTCGCTATCGTCACTGTTCTCGCTGGCTTCGTCATCTATGAGACCAGCGACTGTAAGCTCATCGCTTTCTGATGAGTCCACATCTCCATCTTCATCAGAAAATGGCTCTTGCTTTCTCTTTCTCGGTCTCTGGACCTTTTCAGTCCCAGTCTTTGCCATCACTAAGCTATATCCGATTCAAAGATCAATTTACTGTTCTCAGACCGATTTATAGTATTTAAATTTTTTTTTATTTTTCGCTCATCTCTGCTCTAAGAGAATAGTACAGTCACGTGAATGTGATTATTATTAGCATCGATCAGTCTCTGGATGTAATTCTTCTGAAGAGATAGAGTTTTAGGAATGAATTCAATTCAAAAGATAAACCAAATTAATAAAAAGGAACTAGATAATAATGTTAGTGACTCTGCTTCTTGGCATTTCGAATATAGGGACACTCCGTATATTTTCATTGGAAATTTACCCACCAATCTAGCCGAAAAAGACATCTTAACAATATTTTCGCAATATGGTATCCCAACACACTTGTATTTAGTTAAGGACAAAGAAACCTCGAAATCCCGTGGTTTTTGCTATTTGAAGTATGAAGATTCTCGATCCTGCGTTTTAGCTATTGATAATTTCAATGGTATCAAAGTATTTAATAGAAACATAAAAGTTGACCATGTGTATTTTAGATTGAGAGACGATCAAAACGAAGACGACTTTAAAGTGGATTACAATGATGTGGAAGAAGAGATCAATAGAAATGCTATTCAAGGTAAGCAAATACAACTACTTGAATATGACAAAAGTAATGATAATGATGATGATGATGTTGATAATGACTTCGATAATATTGTGAGTGAGAATAATGATGACGATGAATTCAAAGATCCAATGGCAGATTTTTTAAACAATGAGGCTAAAAAGCGAAAGAGGGATGATGATCACAAGGAGCATAGACACAAGCATAGACGTAAACATAGGCATCAGCATAGGCGGACGGATACGCATAAAAGCAAAGATAAACCAGATTTTACGAATGTATGAAGCTCTTCTTTTATTATATTGGAGGTGACAAATTATCTAGTTTTGATATGATGATCCAAGTAATAATTATAAAATTTGGCTTTTTCTTCTATATTCAAATCGTTTCCGATGAGATACAACAGGCTCAATTCAAAGGATTTCTTGATTTGCTCTATATCGAACTCGTTAAGTTCATAGATCTTGGTCTTTATAGAACTCTTATTACTCGAGTTAGTCAACAATCTAAAAATGTAGCAGCTTTTGGAAATAACAGGCAAGGGCAAGGTTAGCAGAACTGGTTGTAATTTTAAAGCCAAAACTTTTATTTTAAAAAAATCTGGTATGTCAGCTTTTAGAGGAGGAAATGGTAGCAATCCTTTGTTATTCGATGTTGTACCTTCCATGAAAAGAAAAACTAGCTCTCCTCTTAAGTCTGACAAGTCACTTATCTTTTCTTGACTTGTCGGCACACCTATGTTTCCATTAAAACAGTTATTGAAGAAAGACCAAAGTGAATATGAATATAATTGCCCATCTTTATCAGGTATAATGAAACGTGTATTTTTATATGATGCATTAGAACACAACGATACAATAAGGGCATCTATAGGTGAAATATAATTAACAACCACTAAGTCATTTGCTCTGGGTCTTTTTAAATCAATTTGATCTGTCTTTGTCTTTCTTATCCCTTCTACCAGAAGATCGTAACCTTTGAAGCCACATAATAACAAAATTAGATTACCTACGACTTTGTAAGGAACTATCTGGTACAAAATAAATAAGAATATAAAGATCGGAGCTTTAAACAACACTTCGATAACATTAAAAATGAAGCCTATTTTTTGCGTTAATCCCTTACTTGGTTCTGTGAAGGGCATAAATGGTGAAATACCTGTTCCCTTATCTCTCCAGTTTGAAAATTTCTCCATTTTATTCTTCAAAACAAAGTATCAAATCTTCAATTCAATCGATTTTTTTATCAACGAGAAGCCGAATACAAATTTTGAGCAAATCTACAATACACTGCTTACAGATAAAAATAACTTGCAATATCATATTCCATTATACTACCTCGTTAACTAAAGTTAAGTTCTAATATACACAGTGGACGGAAAACACACGCATGAACCAGCACATATTATATCCGATCCAAAGACGCTTACAATTCTTGGGAACCCTTACCCTTAGCCTTTTTAGCAGGTAATAAGGAGGAGTGAATGTTTGGCAAGACACCACCTTGAGCAATGGTGACATGACCTAATAACTTGTTTAACTCCTCATCATTTCTGATGGCCAATTGCAAGTGTCTTGGAATAATTCTCGACTTCTTGTTGTCTCTAGCAGCATTACCAGCTAATTCCAAAATTTCAGCAGTCAAATACTCCAAGACAGAGGTTAAGTAAACTGGAGCTCCAGAACCAATTCTTTGAGCGTAGTTACCTTTTCTCAATAATCTGTGGACTCTACCAACTGGGAAAGTCAATCCAGCCTTAGCTGATCTAGAAGTGGAAGCCTTCTCTGTAGTGTCTGCTTTACCTTTACCGCCTGACATGTTTTACTATTACTATATTATTCTGTTATTCTTAAAACGCTACTGTCGTAATTCACTGGACGGATTCTGTCTTTATATATTACAATGCAAAGGAGTTTTGTTTGTTTTGTTTGCCTTCTCACAGATAAGCGCTGGCGCCGCTGGCACTCCTCAGACCGACGTTCAGAGTGAAGGAGTGTGTAATTGTGAGACCTACGGGTGTTTCGCAGTCCGCGCCACTGCTACTAAGCTAAATTCTTACCTTATGCTTTAGAACCTGTGCTGTAATTTACCCGTCATTCCAGATTGAACTCTAGAGCAAAGCTATTCCTATATATACACATCAGATCGGTATTTCTCCGCCCCGTATATGTATTTTCAAGAGACCTCAGTTTAAACATTGATCGCGATCAGGGAGGCAAATATATAAACAGCCAAGTTTCTTCATTGTCACAAAGGACCTTAAGGTAATTAAGACATATCTATAACGTTATAATGGCACCAAAAGCAGAAAAGAAACCAGCTTCCAAGGCTCCAGCTGAAAAGAAACCAGCTGCTAAGAAGACTTCTTCTTCTGAACCAAAGAAGAAGACCAAGGCTAGAAAGGAGACTTACTCTTCTTACATCTACAAGGTTTTGAAACAAACTCACCCTGACACCGGTATTTCCCAAAAGGCCATGTCTATCATGAACTCTTTTGTTAACGATATCTTCGAAAGAATTGCCCTGGAGGCATCCAAGTTGGCTGCTTACAACAAGAAATCAACTATCTCCGCCAGAGAAATTCAAACTGCTGTCAGATTAATCTTACCAGGTGAATTAGCTAAGCATGCTGTTTCCGAAGGTACCAGATCTGTCACCAAGTACTCTTCTGCTGCTAACTAAGTCTAGTTAAAGTTTGTGTATATTAGTTTTAATGAATGGAGTTAATTGTTAAATATAAACATTATCGTAAGTTTAGCTGTTCTTATCATCATCAGCATCATCTGTATCTAAGTATAAGATTAAAAGCCAGCAAAACAATATGTTTAGTAAATGGTGTAGCCAATATGTATGACGAACGCCATATATATATGCGTATGCAATAAAATAAACGATAAATGTTTGAGTCACAAATGGTCTTTTTGTTAACTTTGGTAGAGATTTCATTGAATGATTCTTTCCAATCACCATCAATATAGGTAATATAGATAAGATATTACGATGGGAGGAAAACGGTGTTTTCCAACTGATGGAAATATTATGAACAAACACAATCAAAGTAGGAATACTTATTGGCAATATCCACAACATAAGCATTAATAACGTAAACTGGTAGTTGAATAAACTCGAATCTAATTTATCAGCTGATGATACCTTTAATAAGACAATAGCTTGCGCAACACAACAAACAACAAAGGCGAATTGATATGGAACATAGAATAAGACAAGAAGTAGGAGGAATATCACAGCTAACATCTGACGAGTTACCCAAAAGTCCTTTGTAATGTGGATCACATTACGATTTAATGTCAAAGCTTTGCCTATTCGTTTCATTAGCTGATTGTCTCTTGCGAATTTCACTAAGAAGCGGGACAAAATTGTTAAATAACAAACAACGTAGTATGTTAATGAAACAAGACCAATACTCATTATGAAAAAAATGGGCCCAACGAACCAAAGAGAATCCTCTTGTAAACCCAAAAAAAAAGAGTTTAATTTGAAAGCATTCGATAGACTCAAGTTAATTTCATTGGAATCTTGAAGTACAACAGGGTCAATCATATTTAAAATAATTTGAACTTTATCAATTCGGACGAGAGGTCCAAGGATCGAGAGAAAAGCAACGACTGATATGAAGACCCTCATTGAGCACACCTGAGCTAATCCAAATAAGAAGCAGGGGAATTGTGAGCTTTTAAAATAATGCTCGAATTGAAAGAATAACACCATTAACGTGACCAGGACGCAAAAGGCTACTAGCGATAATCGATACCTCAAAACAAGTAATCTCAAACTGTTAAACCAATCTATCCCTAGTTCAATTTGAATTTCTTGATTGGACTCTGACCAAAATTCTATATTCAAGCCCGAATTTCCCAATTTAAACGGAGTGTAAGGTGACATTCCATGCATGGTAATGGGAACCGCCACATCATGGTCAAGATTTATATGCCATTTTACCTCAAATGGGTCATCAGACCACTGTCTCACAAATGGTGCAAATAATAACTCATTTTTTTCATTCAGTCTGCCATTCGTTATTTTTAACTTATATGCTAAAATACTGCTCAATCCCTCGGGGGCTCTTATATTAAGAGCTAATTGATCATTAGTTGGCAAAGATAGCACTGCATTCTGTAAAAGTAAATCAGATAGTGTTGTTCCTAGTTGAAGTTCTCTAGTTTCCGAAACCTCTGAAATTATAAAATCATCACTCCTAACATTATCAATATTTCCTGTGACTATTACGGTATCATATTTCGAGAGAACAGTCTCGTTATATTTCAAAGAAAAAAATGGAACCTGCTCCCCACCAAATGATGAATCTGATATTGAATTAGTGGTAGTAGAAGATTTTGGAATTAAGTGAGATTCCCTTTCGACATCAACGCACTTCAAAAGTGTTCCGTGGGTAGATTTATCATCTCTGAAATCATGAAGATTATAATTTTCGATATCGTATGAATCTGAGTTCTTGCATAATAAGACAGATAGTTTCAGCTTAGAGGAGAGTGCACCAATTTTGATTGTGCTCAATAATGCGAGTTGTAACTTCTTACTGTCGGGAATTTTAAATGCCATGATAAGTTCATTCTCTCCATTTGATGGAATTTCTGCTGATCTAACTATGTTGGTATTTCCTTTATCGCTAAGATTAATCTGACTTGATTCCACCTTCAAGTATATTTGTCCATCAGTATCATGCAAGCTTCCAAAATCTTGAGAAGAGTAGTCTTCGAATCCTGAGAGTAGGTTTTGCCTCATAATTTTCATTCTCTTTTGTAATGGATACGTTTTTTCCGGTGAGCTGTAGTCTGCAATCCCTAGAAGTGTTTCCAGAATCATGTGGCGTAACTGACCACACCACACAATAGCTAAATGGTCAACTGGTGTCCATACGTTTGGGATTCCTGTTGTAAATACAGTAAAACCGTTACTTAATGGGACTAAAAAACCTAGTGTTGTGTAGTCAGCAGGTAAAACAGAGTCTAGGAGACCCCCTGTTATGGATACCAAAGACATATTCCGTAATCTTTCGCTAGCGATGGTATTTATATTACTATCTGATTGAAAGCCTTCGTACCAAAATCTATCAATTGCGGAATATATTTTTAATATATTACCATCAAATGTTAACGGAGCCGCAGAATGGGGAGATGCAAGTGTCAAGATGGTATTCATGGATCCTGGATTATAATTAGGTAAAGTAACGGCTACTCTGGCGACAACTCCACCCATTGAATGACCTAGAATTATCACAGATTTCGGAGGAACTTCCGTATTTTCATATAATGAAAGAATAAATTTAATGGCATCGTTGACGTATTCTGCTTGTTCTAGCATAGTGGTTCCATGGAAGGCTGTGAAATCTTCATTAAAGTCTGCTGAGAAGAAGTCAAAATTTTTGGAATTTGGATTATTCGAGTTAGAAGTTCCTTCAAAATATAAATCAGATGTCTCTGCCGCTATCGATCTAACTTGTCGAAAGCTACCAGCATTACCTGGAATGAATAAAATTGGTATTCCATTCAATGAGAAACCATTTTCATCAGGTATTGGATCATGGCCCTGTTCACGATACAAGTACAAGGAGTATTTCGATGCCAACCTTGTATATGATTCATCAAATCCCCTTATCCTGGCATATGAGGGTCCCATATATACTATACGGCATCCTGGTGAATCTGCACCCTGTAGCGTTCTCGTGTATGAATATCCAGTCAAATAATATAACACTAGCCCGATACACGATATCAAAGCCAAAGTTCTTCTATTGAACTTTTCCTTCCCTCTGTATCGCGGCTCCATATGTCTAACGTCCTGACTTGACCAGATATCACAAGTCTGCTTGCTTGTAAATCTAGTTCTCAAATGCGCTCGAAGTTATGTTTTTGTCTCAGTGCGAGCTCAGAGACAGGCATTCTCTGAAGAGACGACTAGTTATAAGAGATAACGAACATCCGACAGCAAGAATTCTATCTAACTGAATATATTCTAATTCTTTGTGTTCTTAATAACCAATCACCAATGGTAGCATGACTCTAATGATAAGGTAGTCTTTGCACATAGTTTTAGCGTTTTATGCCAGATTCGGTACGGCAAGGCATAAGCTGTTCTGGTGGCACATGTATCATTGAAGATCTACAGTAATTGTGGAAACATAACATTCTTTAAAGTATCTATAAACTTGTCACAGGTAAACCCTTAATAGCTAAATCTAATAATGAAATCGTAGAATAACATAATGGCTATGCGCACCTATAGCCATAGAAAAGAATATTTGTGTTAGTCAGATATCCATCAGTCTTTCGTCTAGCCTTAGGTTCACATTACGTCGAACTTATTATTGCTATCTCTTTTAATCCTTTTCAGATTCATCCTTGTCCTCATTATTTTCTTGATGTTCTTCCGATATTACAATCTTATCACCGACTACTTCATTCTGTCCTATTACAGATAACTTTACAGAATGGCTTATCATATCCTTACTCTGGGCAATGCTGATAAGCTCTTGCATCTCATCTGTAGAAAAATGACCATCCAAAGGAATTTTTCCTTGAGGAATCTCTAGTCCATCGTCATCAAATTCAGGTTCAGTTGCTTTTGCAGCGTCTTTCCTTTTTTTGCTTTCAGCAGATTCAATTATACCTTCACGCTTGTTTCTTTCCACCTCAGCTGATGGGCTTGTTGTTTCATTTCCAGGCTGAGAGTCGAGTTTTTCCTCGTCCTCAACAGGAGGATTATCTTGAACTAAACCTTTTAATTTTTTGAGCGTAGATTCTTGTGGGGAAGCAGACAGGTCTTGGGTAGAAGCAGGTTGTGTGACTAGTTCAATTTTATTCATAGTTTAACTTGATTTTGTTTTCAGCTTCTATATTATCTTGTGATGTTTTTTTTAAGTACTCAATCGTTCTGTTTGATAGGTAGCAACCTACTGTTCTTATATGGCTCTATAATGATTATACACCGTTGAGTGATAGAGGCTGTTTCCCTTATATACAGGTGTGTGATCATATAATAAGATAGAAACGTGAAAATACCGTTTTGTAACACATCAATCACTTTCTTTGCTTATTCTTTGCGTTTACAGAAAGAGAGCGTTTTTCGCTGTTTAAAGAGTCTTTTCAATCCTTAGGGAATCATATGACTTTCTAAGTTAGCTATTTTTGAAAAAAAAAAATTTACTTTGTTAAGTACCACAGTCCTATTGATAACGCTGTAGCAATTGGTCTGGCTTAATAGAGACAATAGACAATAGGTCATTTGAGACAAAAATCAACGAGAAATGCATCATTATTGTGTTAACATTTGTATGTATAAAATATAAATTGGTATGTGAATCACATCTATGTAACTGACGTCACCTACTGGCATAGTCTTTGAGATACAAGGCATTTCTGCAAAGCACTTCCTCACATCTATATTTGAAGATGCTGTGTACCTTAGCATGGACAACAACATATATATGCGAAAACAAACTTGATTGCTGAAAAAATGTTTACCTATTCAAGATTAGCTCAGTTATGACGGTCGTTTTCATCCATTCGTTCCTTTTCCGCTAAGCTCCTAATACCTTTTAAAAATCCGTCCACTCCTTCTCCAGAATACTCATAATTTAAAGCCCTGGCCATAACGAATCCTGCGCCATTATTCAACAGGTCACTCAACTGATTTGCTGCCTGCTGGCAAAAACCATTCCTGAAAACATCGAGAACGTCCTTCTTCGTAGCCGATGAAGCCATGGATATTGGCAAAAATTTACCATAAAGTTCTGATATTTGAGCTGTATCCAACGTATTCAAATGTTCCTCCACTAGCTTTATATTGAGAACATCAGAAATAGAGCTTATAGGAAATTTAAACTGCTCCCTCAGCTGTTCACTTTCAATTCTTGGGAATGTTAATATCCATAATGAAAATAATAAAAAAATTAATAGTAATCAACAATACTTCCTTCCTTTCGATATTAAAGAAAAAAAGAAAATTATAGCAAATGCATCTATTACGCTAGAAAAAGAACTTACTTACTCTTGTGTCTCGCCACCGCTCAGCTTTACCTTCTTCCCTTCTAATTCTTCTTCTTCCCCGTCCTCTTTGTCTTCAGGAACAGAGATTATGCTATTAACATCCTTGATCAATTCTTCATCTTTTGGCGTCAACTTATTCAATATTTCATCATCACCAACGTCTTGAAGCCAGTACAAATGTCTCGCACCTGAACTCAAGAATTTCAATGCAAGAACTCTACCAGTATCACAAGATTTCACTTGTTTGAAACTTACGTCACCAGGAATAATAAGTAATTCATCTTTTTCAACATTACCTGAGCCATTGCCTTTGGGGGACCATATGAAATCGTAAAACTCTTCGTCCTCTAAACTTGGTTTTATGGTAACGATACCCTTATGAGGTAAGGGGTTACAGCGATGTGTCTCCTCGTCATACTGTACTTTGCCGGCGTTAAATTTAATAGTGTTGCTCATTCTGACGGTTTAATCTAGGTGTACAAATAACGTTGAGAATTTTCGTAAGGTAATGTATAATTCTTCAGGGCCGATGACGAAGACTAACTATTTTTTATAGTTCAATTTCGAGCCAATTCAAAGTTTATGTTTCTCTTCGCCACTGAATCAAATTCATGTTGACAACTCATTATATACACCACTTAACTTTTTTTTCCTAAATTTTGATGACAGTGTTTTAAATTATTAGAGGGAGATTAAATATGGAATTTCCTGCTGCAGACGTTCAAGTCCTTGTCACTCAGATTGCAGACATATTGAGGGCAAGAAATGAGACCTTGGCGATTTCAGAAGCAGCATGTGGTGGTTTATTGTCTGCGTACATTGTATCCGTTCCTGGCGCTTCAGACTTCTATATAGGAGGGAAGTTATTATACCTGTTAAAACAAAGACTTAAACTCTCTGGCTGGTCAGAGACTGATATTGCAGATTATATGGGTCCTTCCGAACAAGTTGCATTGAAATTGGCGAGAACTACGAAGTATGAGCTTGGTTCTACATATGTCCTTTCTGAAACTGGATTTGCGGGTCCTTCTGCTGACTTACATTTGCTGGTTACTCCAGGCTCGGATGAGATAGGTAAGGTCTACTTGGGTCTCAGTGGTCCTAATGGCGAGTCTTCTTGTAGTAGAAACACAAATTGTCGAATAAGATCCCAGAATATGACCCAATTTGCAAAAATGGGCCTTGAGTTTCTATTAGATGAATTAAGAGATATTGATGTATGAATTATGAGATAAAAAACCATTGGAAAATATAGAGTAAATGAATCACCAGACATGTTATACACCTAAATAAACCTTACATAAAATATCAGAAATTTTATCAAGTATTGAGGCACAAGCCTGTCTAGTTCCTTCTTGAAGCTTCAATTGAAATGAAGTCGACCACTTTCTTGTATAAATTTATTACAGCTATTATTAACTCCGTAGTTCCTTGTCCTTTTGGATAACGAAAAAAGATGCAGAAAAATAGGAGTCTACTTTTACCACCTCTAATTCTGGGCATGCGTACTCCTTCCAGTAATCCTTTAATGTCTCCACTACAGCTTCTCCCTTTCTTCGAATGCATGCGGACTTCTTGTGGGCACTTTGAGGAACTTCTATAATTACTGTCGATTTAGAGATAAAACATCCTACGCACCATCCTTTGCATCTGATTTTCACACCCTTACATCTTACAGGACACCAGCTATTAGCACTTAAATCAATAAAGCAATAACTTTACGGATACCCTAATACTCAAAAGTTAGACTCAAGTGTACTTGGTAACCTAATTATAGCATTCTTCAAGAAAGATTCCTTTTTATTACCAAAATGCACTCAACTGAAGTATTCGCACGATTTTTGAAAATTGGGTATGATTGCGAAAAATTAACATTAAAAACTAAGTTTATTATACTCTAAAGAAGAGATATCTAGAATCCTAATAAATCAAAAGAGAGAGCTAATTGTTCAGCAATAATGTGAAATATATGGTAATACGATTCAAAGTTTTCAGCGTATTTTCAGACGTAGATGTAGTACTTAACCCATGTTGATGGGTTAAGTATCATGTAATACCATTAATAGCTGGCTAGGAAAAGCCCACTTTGTCATTAATTTGAATAAAAGAGAGTGATTCAAGAGCTAGATCGTATTTTAGACAGAAGCATTTTATAATTGACGAACTTAAGTCCTAATATCTTCCAAAGAGAAAGAGTTCTTATTACGCTATGATAGGAAAAAGCAAACATGAATAAGAAAAGCAGAGATAATCCCCTAGAATTAACTATCTTGTAAGTAATCGTAATAGTGGAGATGCTGAATGGAATTATGTGATCTTCAACTTTTCAACTTTGCAACTTGACTTAATGATGTATTCACGAAAGGCAGCATTACAAGAGACAAATGCTTTATCACGTGAGTCACTGACACGTAATATTTTTTTTTTCTCGATTGACAATTCGAAAATCGATTTGTGTTTGTACAGTGTTTTTAAATCAATTTCGATTTATTGTAAGACTCTTGTGTTTACATACCAAAGCATTAAGACTAAGAGATTAGACTTTGGGAACTTTTAGTAGTCATAATTTTCAATAGCAGCCTTTAACTTGATAGGTTAAGATTTACATTTCGTGGATTGTTTGAAATTGTTAGGGAACAGAATCACAATATGACCTCAGGTATGTAAACCATCCTTCATGGCGCATAGTTTTTGGAGCTGCCTTAACTACCTTAACGTTCTTAATATTTACTAACGCCTTTAGAATTAGATATTTCGCCTCCTGATGTTTCATCTTACGAAAATCCAACATCTTCAGCTCTCAAAGGAGCTCAACAAGAAGTTAAAGTAATTAAACGTAAATTGAATGGCTACGTTGGATTTGCTAACTTGCCAAAGCAATGGCACAGAAAATCTGTTAGAAGGGGATTCAGCTTAAATTTGATGGCTGTGGGAGAAAGTGGTTTAGGTAAAAAAACCTTAATTAATACTCTTTTCAATAGGGAAATCTTACAAGATGATCAAGAAGAAGAAGAAGAAGGAGATGCAGCAGAAGAGCTAGAACCTGAGGTTTCCGTAAAGATAAAGTCAACATCAGCAGAAATAGAAGAAGATGGTGTCAAGTTGAAATTAAATGTTATCACTGCTCCAGGTTTTGGTGAGTCTATCAACAATACTGATTCTTGGAAACCTATTACTGATGAAATAAATGGCAGATTTGATTCTTACCTTGAATCCGAAAGTCGAGTTAATAGAT
The DNA here is from genome assembly GCF_900007245.1 of Priceomyces carsonii. Taxonomy (NCBI): domain Eukaryota; kingdom Fungi; phylum Ascomycota; class Pichiomycetes; order Serinales; family Debaryomycetaceae; genus Priceomyces; species Priceomyces carsonii. The sequence goes on along the minus strand of NW_026946679.1, from coordinate 876,293 downwards.
CTACGATCGATGATAATAGGATACACGCTCTCTTATATTTTGTTGAACCAACCGGACACTCATTGAAATCCTTGGATATCGCTTTGATGAAGCAAGTACACGAGAAGGTGAACTTAATTCCAGTTATTGCCAAATCTGATACTTTGACCGAAGAAGAAATATCTGGTTTTAAGCTCAGGATCTTAGATGATATTCGTCATCAGGGTATTAAAACCTTCAAACCTTATGATTATGAGAATGACGACGAAGAAACTGTATTGCATACACAGGACATTTTAGATAAGTTACCTTTTGCTGTTGTTGGGTCAACGAGGGAAATAGAAACCCCTGATGGTAGAATAGTTAGGGGTAGAAGATATCCTTGGGGTGTTATTGAAGTCGACAATGAAAATCACAGTGATTTCATAAAGCTTCGTCAATTATTAGTAAGGAAATTTTTAGAAGAATTGAAGGAGAATACTTCCAATGTCTTGTACGAAAAGTATAGGACGGAGAAGTTGGAAAGAATGGGTATCAAGCAAGATGACACTGTATTTCATGAATTTGACCCCTTGGCTAAGCAAGAAGAAGAGAGAGCTTTACATGAAGCAAAGTTAGCAAAGATGGAATCCGAAATGAAAGCTGTTTTCCAGCAGAAGGTTTCTGAGAAGGAAAAGAAATTGCAAAGATCGGAGGCTGACTTATTTTCAAGACATAAGGAAATGAAGGACAAATTAACAAAACAAATCAAGTTGTTGGAAGATAAAAAAGCGCAATTAGAAAAACAGAAATCTTTGCCACAAGAACCTGCTGCTCCTGCTCCACAAAAGAGCAGAAAAGGATTTTTGCGTTGATAGGAATAAGAGTCTTAATTGAAGGTGGCTTGAAGCGAATTAACTAGATATCTGTCTGGGTAAAAAAACCAAGAAAAGAAAAAAAAAAAGATTAATGAAAAGACTTAAACGTGAATATAAGAATCG